>NW_026886138.1:0-73194 GCF_032173495.1 Musca vetustissima
ACAAATAAGAATACTATAATGAACATATCTACTTATATACCATCAACCGAAAACTTTTTGGTTCCTCTTTCCAAAACATTTGTAATACAATTCGTTTCACTTGGATACACACAATTGACCTTTTGTACAGGAACAGCCGAAAACATGAGGCAACAACATCAGCTGTTGCCTGTTCCACCAAAAAAAACATTTTCAAAGTTTAATTCAATTTTCAAGAATACGACGGTGTTTCTTTTTTTCTATTCAGTCAATTAATCACTTTATTATTTTCACTTTACCGCTTTGTTAAATGTCCCCCAGAGATAGTTTTAAACATTAGGAATATCGTGGCAGATAAACATCAGAGGTATGGAGGTTCGGGCAACAGCATAACACTTAACCTCCTGTCGACAGTTGTTTTAAGACTCCGTGTCTTCCTTATTTTCGACAAAGGAAAACCATGAGTGATAGTGACCTAGGGGCGGCAATGGCTTTGCATATTACACCCACCCACATACACACTGCCACCCATCATCCAAGCAACCGCTCATTAAAGTCGAACGAATCATTTACAAACATTGTTGCAAAGCATTTTTCGCAGTTCTCCTTGTCGTCGCTGCGCTTGTTAGAACTTAAATATTATTTAACTTAGTTCAGAACGTTTATTATTTATCTTTGGTATTTTTGGGGAATTATTGCTGTAATGGTGTCTGGTGTTTTAAACAACCGCTCCCTGGTGCAAAAGTTTTCCTAGGGGAGAGCAGCAAACTTTAAGTTATTTGATTAGAAGGTAACACGGTGAAATACTTAGGTAATGTACCAATATCTTCTTGTGGCCCTGTCATCTTTTCATCCTCAAATACCCACATCCACATACTTACACAAACGTTCACTTCCCACGAATGAAAGGTGCGAATAAAGAAGCGAATTTATGATGAATTGCCACCAACAAAATTTAATTTGAAAGCATCAATTTGTTTTTCGTTTTTTTTTATTATTCGAATTGACGCAACTGAAGTGGGTGTAAAATGGGGCAGACATCAACAAGCATCAAGGACTACTTAAGTGATTATTACAGAACCCCGAAAATAATCATTTTCCAATGAAATCCATAAAAAATATCCACATTTTGCATTACATTTAGGGGAATTATTATCATGTAATCAATAATTCCCAGAAATAAATATTTTAAATTTAAACTAAACATTAACCTAAGAAAAAGACAACATTTTTACTATCATATTGGTCTGCATGGAAAATCCACAATCATCGTTTTGATAGTCCTTGAAAAAAATATATTTTTTTTGAAAATCCACAACTATATATGCATAAGAAATCACTTTCTGAGTCGATTTATGCATGTCCGTTTGTCCGTCTGTCCGTCCGTCCGTCCGTCTGTCCGTCCGTCCATGTATTTTTGTTAACAAAGTACAGGTCGCATTTATGATCCGATTTGGATGAAATTTGGCACAGGTCACTTAATTGGCCCAAGGACGAACCCTATTGAAATTGGAGAAAATCGGTCCACGTTTAGGCATAGCTCCCATATAAGGGTACCCCAAAATTTTCGGTATTTTGAGGTTCTTGAGCGCGTTTTTTAACTGAATTCGCTGAAATTTGGTACTTTGAGTTCTTATTGGGTAGTAAATCTCTCTACCAAAAATTATAAATAAAGGTCCATTTTTTCGGATAGCCCCCATATAAGATTACCCCCAATTTTCGGTATTTTGGGGGTTTTGATCGCATTTTCCGACCGAATTCGCTGAAATTTGGTACTTTGTGTTCTTATTGGGTAGCAAATCTCCCTACCAAAAATTATAAATAACGGTCCATTTTTTCGCATAGCCCCCATATATGGGTACCCCCAAATTTTCGGTATTTTGAGGTTCTTGAGCGCGTTTTTAACTGAATTCGCTGAAATTTTGTACATTGAGTTCTTATTGGGTAGCAAATCTCCCTACCAAAAATTATAAATAAAGGTCCATTTTTTCGGATAGCCCCCATATAAGAGTACCCAAAATTTTCGGTATTTTGGGGGTTATAACTGAATTCGCTGAAATTTTGGGTTCTTATTGGGTACCAAATTACTCCACTAAAAATTATAAATATAGGTCCAGTTTTTCTGGTAGTACCCATATAACGGTACCCAAAATTTTTGGTATCGGATTTTTCGACCAAAATGACTGTAATTTAGTACGTCGACTTCTTATTAGGTAGCACATCTCTCCACTATAAATTATAAATATTGGTCAATTTTTTCTGGTAGCCCCCAGGTTTTGAGGTTCTTGAACCAAATTCTTTTTTCTGGTACAGGGTATTATGTTTTTGTGCATATGTTTGTAACATGCAAAAATAATCGAGATAGACCCATGGCTCCTTTTGAGAATATGCATAGAATCACTTTTTGAGTCGATTTAAGCACGAAATTTGGCACAGCGTAGCAAATTAGGTCTAGAATGATGTGTGTAAAGTTGCCTGAAAATCGGTTCAGATTTATATATAGCTCCCACATATACTTTCGTCAGATTTAATGTAAATGGTGCACCAAAGTCCCTATATATCTTTCGATTTGCACGAAATTTGGCACAGCGTAACAAATTAGGTCTAGAATGATGTGTGTTAAGTTTCCTCAAATCGGTTCAGATTTAGATATAGCTTCTATATCTGACCAAATGAACAATTTAGTATCGGTTGAAGAATGACGTGTTTATGGTTCCAATTTCATTTTACTGGTCCTTTAAAAATGCGACTTCTATTAGGATTCATCTGCTGAATATACTCAAAGTGGTGAAGGGTATCATATAGTCGGCCCCGTCCGACTTTACTACTTTCCTTACTGGTTATTTTTGTTTTATACATTCCATAATAACCCATTGCCTTTTAATTTAGATGATGAAATCTGGACAGTTGATGAGTTTTATGGAGAAGAGCGAGGAGTCCTGCAGGTGAAAATAAATACGATTTTCAAATGGAAAAATTTAAAGTATTATTTTTAAAATAGGAAAGCGGCAATTGAACTTAATCGAAAAAGTCAAATGGTATCGGAAGCTGTAGAAGAAGTTTTGAATTTGGTCGATAAAGCTTCTGAGAAGTTTAAAGAGATGGCGGGAGATGATGTGGTAACCCTATTTGATGGTAAGTACATACGCCTTAAAGCAAGCTCCGAAAATACTTTAAAAAATATTGAAACATTCCAGCGAGTGCAAAAGATCAGAGCTCTTTCGTAAAGGTGGTGAAAATGAGGGAGCAGCTGGGGGAAATGCTAGTTCCTGAGGTTCTGGTGGTGGAGCTGGTGGAGGAGGAACTCCAAAATATATGTTACAGATCCTAAACTAAGTTATTTTATTTTCAGGACATGGTTTGCAATGCTGTTGTTGAAATGCGACGCTACTATAGTCGCAAAGTCATTGATGTTCTAATCAAGGTGATTCGAGCTGCACTGGATACCATAAGGAGGCGTTTTGTGTCCGACGATGATGATCCAGTGCCTAAGAAGCCGATATTTCCTCTACGCCCAATTACAAATACCTAATGTGGTTATTAAACCAAATTTAGAGGAGCTGCAGGAGATTTTAATAACGGCTGGTAAAACTATTACCGGCATAGCCAAGGGTGTGGCACAGTGGACAAGTGGCAAGGAGCAACCGGTAAGATTTTTTAAGAATTTTAAAATTGTAATTAATCTGAAATTGTCTTTGCAGCAAGTCTCACTGACACCACAACCCCGTGTTGGACGTAATCACAATACAAAACGTCGTAAGCTGTATACTTTGGACTCGGTGCAAAAGCCCCAAATGCCTCATATGCTGAAATCCTTCTATTCGGCCATTATGGATAACAAGGAAGTGGCTAAGGCTTTTAATTTACTTTCAAATTGCACGAAGGGTATTAAACCGGAAATTCAAACCTATATCAAACGTTGGAAACCTTATCATTTTCTATGGAAAAATGATCGCACCACACGACAACTAATGGAATTTGGTTTACAAGAATTCGAAACGACTTTACGTTGTTTAGCCGATTTAGATGCGAATTTGTTGATTGAACCCGATATGGAAGTATTCGGAAATTGTTTGGCCGTCTATAATGAACGTTTGAAATATGGCCTAGCCATAGAGATAAAATGTGAGTATAAAATAAAAGTAGAAAGTAATTTCTGTGAAGTATGAAATATGCGTTAAAATGAAGAAGAACGTAAAAATTTGCGGAGTCGGGTTTGTCCAAAATAATGTCGACTCAATGTACACCAAGAAAGGAGAATCGATAATGTTAGACTTCAATATAGACACGAATTTATATAATTTCTAATGCTGTTTTCCATCGATACATTAAGTTAGGATCACTGTTTAAATTCATTATAGATTTACATTATCAAATGCTCCTCCGTTGGCAAAAAAGTAAACAAGTGATCTCTGCTGATATTATGCAAACGCAAAGATCTTTTTTATAAAAACAAGTGAAACCAGTAAAGAAAGTAGTAAAGTCGGACGGGACCGACTATATGATACCCTTCACCACTATGGGTATATTAAACAGGACTATCGGGCGGAATATATATGGAAGCTCTATCCAAATATTAAGCGATTTCAAACACAATTTGTCACAGGTTAGGTTATACTAATTTCAGAACGTTTTTTCCTATCAGCCTATTGATTCCTTTGTGTGGCAATTACTTAAAATCAATCTATAATAAAAGGGAGCTATATCTAAATCTGGACCGATTTTCACGAAACAAGGCAGACATCACTCTAGGCTCAATTCAGTACGTTATGCCAAATTTCGTGCAAATCGAAGGATATATTGGGACTTTGGGTACCATTGACCTAAATCGGACGAAACTATATATGGCAGACATCATTCTAGGCTCAATTCAGTACGTTATGCCAAATTTCGTGCAAATCGAATGTTATACTTATAGATATTGTGTAAAATCTTCGAATTACAAAATTTTTAAACATAGTTTACATGATATCTTGAGTCACTATTAATAAGACTGTATATCCGAAAAACTATATATGGGATGTTCAAAATCCCCTTACTATGTTATCTTAAAATACAGGTGCTAAGTTAACATATAAATTTATTATACACTTCACATTATGGTGAGGATATAAAAATGAGTTTGCATCCATTGCCACAAGTAACGGGAAAAATCCAATAGCGATGTTATCGCTTATATAGATTATAAGACCTGCCAGTGATCTGATATCAACTATGCCTCAAAACCTAAATGATCCTTTAGGCTACAAAGTACGAACTAACATTTCGTGCAAATATAAAAAGAAATCGAGAATAGGTTAAAATTACAAAATATGTACCCTTCTTTTACGTATACGTCTTGTGCATATGTTTGTAAAAATAGGAAATCGGTTAGAATATATATTTCAATAGGGTTCGTCCTAAGGCCGAATAAGTGACTTGTGCCAACCCATTGAAATTACCAAATCGGATCATATAATGCGACCGTCCCTATGTACTTTGTTTACGAAATTTAACATCTACAGAGGTATGGGACGGACATGTATAAATCGACTCAGAAGGTAAATTCTATGTTCAGATAGATTCTCGCCGCATTTATGATCCGATCTGGATGAAATTTGGTCACTTAATTGGCCCAAGGACGAACCCTATTGAAATTGGAGAAAATCAGTCCATGTTTAGGCATAGCTCCCATATACATTTTGTACATTGGGTTCTTATTGTGTACCAAATTACCCCACTAAAAATTATAAATATAGCTCCAGTTTTTCTGGTAGTCCCCATATAACGGTACTCCCAAATTTTTGGTATTTTGGGGGTTCTGATCGTCTTTTTCGACCGAATTGGCTGTATTTTAGTACGTCGAGTTCTTATTAGGTAGCAAATCTCTCCACTATAAATAATAAATATATGTCAATTTTTTCGGGTACCTCCTAATTTTCAATATTTTGGGGTTCTTGAACGCGTTTTTCAACCAAATTATTTGTAATTTGGTTTTTTATACCCTTCACCACACTGTGGTACAGGGTATTATGTCGTTGTGCATATGTTTGTAACAGGCAAAAATAATCGAGATAGACCCATGGTTCCTTTTGTGAATATGCATAGAATCACTTTCTGAGTCGATTTATACATGTCCGTCTGTCCGTCCCTCCATGTATTTTGGTTAACAAAGCACAGGTCACTTAATTGGTCCAAGGACGAACCCTATTGGAGAAAATCGGTTCAGATTTAGATATAGCTCCCATATATATTTTCGTCCCATTTTAACTTATTGATGCATCAAACTCCCATATTGGTCCGATTGGGACAAAATTTTGCACAGAGTGTTGAATTGATAGTTATATGCCAAGGTTTGTTGAAATCGGTTCAGATTTAGTACAAATGAAACCAGTAAGGAATGTAGTAAAGTCGGACTGGGCCGACTATATGATACCCTTCACCACTTTGGGTATTGTACATATGTATCCTAACAATTGCATGTCTATGTTCCCTCTTTCTCCAACCTATCCTAACTTTCAACCTATCCTAAATTTCAGTTGTTAAAAATATAATCTATGTGGGAGCTATATTTAAATCTGAACCGATTTTCACGAAAATTATCACACATCTTTCTAGACTTAATTCAGTACGCTATGCCAAATTTTGTGCAAATCGAAGGATTTATATAGGGACCTTGGTGCACCATTTACATAAAATCGGAAGAAACTACATATGGGAGATATGTCGAAATCTAAAACGATTTTCACGCAACTCACCACTCATCATTCTAGTCTCAATTCAGTACGCTATGCAAAATTTCGTGTAAATCGAAGGATATAAAGAGAGTTTCGTGCACTATTTACCTAAAATCGGACGAAAATATATATGAGAGCTATATCTAAATCTGAACCGATTTTCACGAAATTTAACACACATCGTTCTAGACTTAATTCAGTACGCTATGCGAAATTTCGTGCAAGTCGAAGAATACAAAGGGACTTTGGTACACCATTTACCTTAAATCGTACGAAAATATATATGTGAGCTATATCCAAATCTGAACCGATTTTCAGGAAACTTGACACACATCATTCTAGACCTAATTCATTACACCGTACCAAATTATAGGGACGGTTTACATTAAATCGCACGAAAATATATATGGGAGCTATATCTAAATCTGAACCGATTTTTCCCAATTTCAATAGGGTTCGTCCTTGGGCCAAGTAAGTGACCTATGCCAAATTGCATCCAATTCGGATTATAAATGCGGCATGTACTTTGTTTACAATTCAACATCGACACACAGATGGACGGACATGCATAAATCGACTCAGAAAGTAATTCTATGCATATTCTCAAAAGGAACCATATGTCTATCTCGTTTCCTATTGCCTGTTACAAACATATGCACAAGACATATACCCTGTACCACAGAGTTGTGAAGGGTATACAAATTCTGAATTAAGGGAGCCCCTCCATTCTCGATTTCAAATTTTTATGATTTTCAACCGGCTAGCCAAATGATGTGCGTTACATTGAAGATTTGTAACTTTGTATATAAGTACTTAAAGACTTAAAGGATAAGCAAATGAATTAATATAATTTTGTTGTTCTTTTTTGACGGCAGGCATGATATCAGATCACTGGCAGGTCCTATATAATCTATATAAGTACAGAATAACGTGTTAAAAGTTGGAACCAATTTGATTGTTGGTTTGAGAGTTATTGTGCCCACCTTTAAAAAAAAGCTTTCGCCGTTACTTGATGCTTAATGGGGGCCCCTGCAAAAAATTTCGAAAGATGCAAACTCATTTTTATATCCTCCACCATAATGTGAAGTGTATAATAAATTTATCATTCCGTTTGCAACACCTTGAAATATTCACCGGAGACCCCATTAAGTATATTATTCTTGATCTGAATAAAATCAATTCAGGCCTGTCACAGACATTGCTAGTAAGGGGATTTTGAACATCTTTTCCAACCGAATTGGCTGTAATTTAGTATCATTGACCAAAGTTTCAGGGTAGCCCCCATATAACGATACTCCCAACATTTTGTATTTTGGGTTTCCATTGTATAGTACATTAACGTACCAAAAATTATTAATAGTGACTCAAGATACTCTAGCCTCTAAACGAATTGAGATAGACCGCCAAAATTTAGCATAGAGTCTTTTGTATGCAGGCATGTTAAGTTCGAAGATAGGATATATCGGTCCACGTTTAGGCATAGCTCCCATATAAGGGTATCCCCAACATTCGGTATTTTGGGGTTCTTGAGCGTGTTTTGAACTGAATTCGCTGAATTTTGGTACATTATGTTCTTATTGAGTACCGAATTTGCTCACAAAAAATGATAAATATAGATCCACTTTTTCTGGTAGCCCCCATATAACGTTATCCCCAATTTTCAGTTTTGAGTGTATTTTTCGACTGAGTTGGTTGTAATTTAGTACTTTGAGTTCTTAGTGGGTAGCAAATCTCTCCACAAAAAATATAAATATAGGTCAATTTTTTTGGGTAGCCCCCATATAAGGGCACCCCAAATTTTGGGGTAATTCGGTATTTTGTAGTAGCATATGGTAACAAATCTTACTACCAAGAATTATTAATATTCTCCCCCTTTTTAGGGGTAGTTCCCTTATAACCCCCTTCTTATATTAAAATAGTTAGCTGATTAGTTCCGTGTGTAGGGGGTGTGCCCATATAGGCCTATTCTACCATAGTAGAGGGGATAGTTGTTACTCGAAATGGTCAGTTTTACCCTACAAATTCTCTCTACTATGCGTTATTAGTATCAGTCCACGCTTTGGGGTTTTCATATTTTATGAAAAATCCCCATTACAAATTGCTGAAATTTGTATTTGGTGTTCATAATGGTTTACATAATTGTATATTGTATAATAGTAAAATTATCGGAATGGGTTCACTTTTTGGTATGTTCCCTATATTTTCATTTTAAGTATCTGTCAGTATACCTATGGTGGAGGGTATCCAAATTCGGCCCGGCCGAACTTAACGCTTTTTATACCCTTCACCACACTGTGGTACAGGGTATTATGTCTTTGTGCATATGTTTGTAACAGGCAAAAGGAAACAAGATAGACACATGGTTCCTTTTGAGAATATGCATAGAATCACCTTCTGAGTCGATTTATACATGTCCGTCCGCCCGTCTGTAGATGTTAAATTGTAAACAAAGTACAGGTCGCATTTATGATCCGATTTGGATGAAATTTGGCACAAGTCACTTATTCGGCCCAAGGACGAACCCTATTGAAATATATATTTAACCGATTTCATGTAAACGGTCCCTATATATCTTTCGATTTGCACGAAATTTAGTACAGCCTAATCATTTAGGTTTAGAATGATGTCTGCCAAGTTTCGTGAAAATCGGTCCAGATTTAGATATAGCTCCCATATATAGTTTCGTCCGATTTCATGTAAATGGTGCACAAAAGTCCCTATATATCTTTCGATTTGCACGAAATTTGGCATAACGTACTGAATTGAGCCTAGAATGATGTCTGCCATATATAGTTTCGTCCGATTTTAGGTAAATGGTGCCCCAAAGTCCCAATATATCCTTCGATTTGCACGAAATTTGGCATAACGTACTGAATTGAGCCTAGAGTGATGTCTGCCTTGTTTCGTGAAAATCGGTCCAGATTTAGATATAGCTCCCTTTTATTATAGATTGATTTTAAGTAATTGCCACACAAAGGAATCAATAGGCTGATAGGAAAAAACGTTCTGAAATTAGTATAACCTAACCTGTGACAAATTGTGTTTGAAATCGCTTAATATTTGGATAGAGCTTCCATATATATTCCGCCCGATAGTCCTGTTTAATATACCCATAGTGGTGAAGGGTATCATATAGTCGGTCCCGTCCGACTTTACTACTTTCTTTACTGGTTTCACTTGTTTTTATAAAAAAGATCTTTGCGTTTGCATAATATCAGCAGAGATCACTTGTTTACTTTTTTGCCAACGGAGGAGCATTTGATAATGTAAATCTATAATGAATTTAAACAGTGATCCTAACTTAATGTATCGATGGAAAACAGCATTAGAAATTATATAAATTCGTGTCTATATTGAAGTCTAACATTATCGATTCTCCTTTCTTGGTGTACATTGAGTCGACATTATTTTGGACAAACCCGACTCCGCAAATTTTTACGTTCTTCTTCATTTTAACGCATATTTCATACTTCACAGAAATTACTTTCTACTTTTATTTTATACTCACATTTTATCTCTATGGCTAGGCCATATTTCAAACGTTCATTATAGACGGCCAAACAATTTCCGAATACTTCCATATCGGGTTCAATCAACAAATTCGCATCTAAATCGGCTAAACAACGTAAAGTCGTTTCGAATTCTTGTAAACCAAATTCCATTAGTTGTCGTGTGGTGCGATCATTTTTCCATAGAAAATGATAAGGTTTCCAACGTTTGATATAGGTTTGAATTTCCGGTTTAATACCCTTCGTGCAATTTGAAAGTAAATTAAAAGCCTTAGCCACTTCCTTGTTATCCATAATGGCCGAATAGAAGGATTTCAGCATATGAGGCATTTGGGGCTTTTGCACCGAGTCCAAAGTATACAGCTTACGACGTTTTGTATTGTGATTACGTCCAACACGGGGTTGTGGTGTCAGTGAGACTTGCTGCAAAGACAATTTCAGATTAATTACAATTTTAAAATTCTTAAAAAATCTTACCGGTTGCTCCTTGCCACTTGTCCACTGTGCCACACCCTTGGCTATGCCGGTAATAGTTTTACCAGCCGTTATTAAAATCTCCTGCAGCTCCTCTAAATTTGGTTTAATAACCACATTAGGTATTTGTAATTGGGCGTAGAGAGCAAATATCGGCTTCTTAGGCACTGGATCATCATCGTCGGACACAAAACGCCTCCTTATGGTATCCAGTGCAGCTCGAATCACCTTGATTAGAACATCAATGACTTTGCGACTATAGTAGCGTCGCATTTCAACAACAGCATTGCAAACCATGTCCTGAAAATAAAATAACTTAGTTTAGGATCTGTAACATATATTTTGGATTTCCTCCTCCACCAGCTCCACCACCAGAACCTCTGGAACTAGCATTTCCCCCAGCTGCTCCCTCATTTTCACCACCTTTACGAGAAGAGCTCTGATCTTTTGCACTCGCTGGAATGTTTCAATATTTTTTAAAGTATTTTCGGAGCTTGCTTTAAGGCTATTACTTACCATCAAATAGGGTTACCACATCATCTCCTGCCATCTCTTTAAACTTCTCAGAAGCTTTATCGACCAAATTCAAAACTTCTTCTACAGCTTCCGATACCATTTGACTTTTTCGATTAAGTTCAATTGCCGCTTTCCTATTTTAAAAATAATACTTTAAATTTTTCCATTTGAAAATCGTATTTATTTTCACCTGCAGGACTCCTCGCTCTTCTCCAAAAACTCATCAACTGTCCAGATTTCATCATCTAAATTAAAAGGCAATGGGGTTATTATGGAATGTATAAAACAAAAATAACCAGTAAGGAAAGTAGTAAAGTCGGACGGGGCCGACTATATGATACCCTTCACCACTTTGAGTATATTCAGCAGATGAATCCTAATAGAAGTCGCATTTTTAAAGGACCAGTAAAATGAAATTGGAACCATAAACACGTCATTCTTCAACCGATACTAAATTGTTCATTTGGTCAGATATAGAAGCTATATCTAAATCTGAACCGATTTGAGGAAACTTAACACACATCATTCTAGACCTAATTTGTTACGCTGTGCCAAATTTCGTGCAAATCGAAAGATATATAGGGACTTTGGTGCACCATTTACATTAAATCTGACGAAAGTATATGTGGGAGCTATATATAAATCTGAACCGATTTTCAGGCAACTTTACACACATCATTCTAGACCTAATTTGCTACGCTGTGCCAAATTTCGTGCTTAAATCGACTCAAAACGTGATTCTATGCATATTCTCAAAAGGAGCCATGGGTCTATCTCGATTATTTTTGCATGTTACAAACATATGCACAAAAACATAATACCCTGTACCAGAAAAAAGAATTTGGTTCAAGAACCTCAAAACCTGGGGGCTACCAGAAAAAATTGACCAATATTTATAATTTATAGTGGAGAGATGTGCTACCTAATAAGAAGTCGACGTACTAAATTACAGTCATTTTGGTCGAAAAATCCGATCAGAACCCCCAAAATACCAAAAATTTTGGGGTACCGTTATATGGGTACTACCAGAAAAACTGGACCTATATTTATAATTTTTAGTGGAGTAATTTGGTACCCAATAAGAACCCAATGTACAAAATTTCAGCGAATTCAGTTATAAAACGAGCCCAAAACCCCCAAAATACCGAAAATTGGGGGTAATCTTATATGGGGGCTATCCGAAAAAATGGACCTTTATTTATAATTTTTGGTAGGGAGATTTGCTACCCAATAAGAACTCAATGTACAAAATTTCAGCGAATTCAGTTAAAAACGCGCTCAAGAACCTCAAAATACCGAAAATTTGGGGGTACCCATATATGGGGGCTATGCGAAAAAATGGACCGTTATTTATAATTTTTGGTAGGGAGATTTGCTACCCAATAAGAACACAAAGTACCAAATTTCAGCGAATTCGGTCGGAAAATGCGACCAAAACACCCAAAATACCGAAAATTGGGGGTAATCTTATATGGGGGCTATCCGAAAAAATGGACCTTTATTTATAATTTTTGTAGAGAGATTTACTACCCAATAAGAACTCAAAGTACCAAATTTCAGCGAATTCAGTTAAAAAACGCGCTCAAGAACCTCAATCAAATTTTGGGGTACCCTTATATGGGAGCTATGCCTAAACGTGGACCGATTTTCTCCAATTTCAATAGGGTTCGTCCTTGGGCCAATTAAGTGACCTGTGCCAAATTTCATCCAAATCGGATCATAAATGCGACCTGTACTTTGTTAACAAAAATACATGGACGGACAGACGGACGGACGGACGGACGGACAGACGGACAGACGGACATGCATAAATCGACTCAGAAAGTGATTCTATGCATATTCTCAAAAGGAACCATGGGTCTATCTCGATTATTTTTGCCTGTTACAAACATATGCACAAAGACATAATACCCTGTACCACAGTGTGGTGAAGGGTATAAAAATGAAAAAATTCTCTGTTGCAAACAAAAATTTATTGTGAAAAGAATTTCAAGGAATATCAGGACTATAGTTGTGGATTTTCAAAAAAAATATATTTTTTTCAAGGACTATCAAAACGATGATTGTGGATTTTCCATGCAGACCAATATGATAGTAAAAATGTTGTCTTTTTCTTAGGATAACGTTTAGTTTAAATTTAAAATATTTATTTCTGGGAATTATTGATTACATGATAATAATTCCCCTAAATGTAATGCTATGGTGCAAAATGTGGATATTTTTTATGGATTTTATTGGAAAATGATTTTTTTCGTGGTTCTGTAATAATCACTTAAGTAGTCCTTGATGCTTGTTGATGTCTGCCCCATTTTACACCTACTTCAGTTGCGTCAATTCGAATAATAATAAAAAAACGAAAAACAAATTGATGCTTTCAAATTAAATTTTGTTGGTGGCAATTCATCATAAATTCGCTTCTTTATTCGCACCTTTCATTCGTGGGAAGTGAACGTTTGTGTAAGTATGTGGATGTGGGTATTTGAGGATGAAAAGATGACAGGGCCACAAGAAGATATTGGTACATTACCTAAGTATTTCACCGTGCTACCTTCTAATCAAATAACTTAAAGTTTGCTGCTCTCCCCTAGGAAAACTTTTACACCAGGGAGCGGTTGTTTAAAACACCAGACACCATTACAGCAATAATTCCCCAAAAATACCAAAGATAAATAATAAACGTTCTGAACTAAGTTAAATAATATTTAAGTTCTAACAAGCGCAGCGACGACAAGGAGAACTGCGAAAAATGCTTTGCAACAATGTTTCTAAATGATTCGTTCGACTTTAATGAGCGGTTGCTTGGATGATGGGTGGCAGTGTGTGTATGTGGGTGGGTGTAATATGCAAAGCCATTGCCGCCCCTAGGTCACTGTCACTCACGGTTCGTCTTTGTAGAAAATAAGGAAGACACGGAGTCTTAAAACAACTGTCGACAGGAGGTTAAGTGTTATGCTGTTGCCCGAACCTCCATACCTCTGATGTTTATCTGCCACGATATTCCTAATGTTTAAAACTATCTCTGGGGGACATTTAACAAAGCGGTAAAGTGAAAATAATAAAGTGATTAATTGACTGAATAGACAAAAAAGAAAAACCGTCGTATTCTTGAAAATTGAATTAAACTTTGAAAATGTTTTTTTGGTGGAACAGGCAACAGCTGATGTTGTTGCCTCATGTTTTCGGCTGTTCCTGTACAAAAGGTCAATTGTGTGTATCCAAGTGAAACGAATTGTATTACAAATGTTTTGGAAAGAGGAACCAAAAAGTTTTCGGTTGATGGTATATAAGTAGATATGTTCATTATAGTATTCTTATTTGTCTTGGACAACAGACACAACATGCTGGCGGAAAACTTATTTTAGAAGTTTATGGAAATAAAATTTTAAATGATTAGGCAGCAAATATTCATGGCCGTGACACAATATTTTTGAAAACAAACAAATTTGTTAAACAAAAATATATTCATATCCTCTCAACAAAAATATTCCTTAAGAATCGACATATACCAACAAATTTCATACTTCGGTGTCGAAATTATACTGAATCCTATAGGGGGCAATGTCAAAACATCGAAATTACCGGATTTTAGGTTGTAAAATGCGGCTTCATAATACAGAAAATGGAGCAGTACCACAATATGGGTAAAACGAAAACTTGAACCGATATTTCCAATACCAAACATTTTAGAAGTATTACCATTGGATATACAAAATGTATATAAATTCTATGACGATCTAAATATGCCCGTCTGTCTGTTGTAATCACTCTACTACCTAAACGAATTAAGATATATCGCAAACATTTTGTACAAAGTTGTCTTTTGTCTGCAGGCACGTCAAGTCCGAAGATGGGCTATATCGGTCCACATTTAGGCATAACTCCCTTATCAGGGTACCGCCAATTTTTAGGTATTTTGGGACACTTGATCTCTGAAATTTGGTGCATTTTAAATATAGGCCCACTTTTTCTGGTACTGCCCAATTTTCGGTATTTTGGGGGTCGCGAGCGTATTTTCCAACAGAATTCTCTGCAATTTGATACTTTGAGTTCTTATTGGGTAGCAAATCTGTCCACTAAAAATTATAATTAAAGGTCAGTTTTTTCGGGTAGACCTCATATAGAGGTATCCCCATTTTTGGTATTTTGAGGTTTTTGAGCGCGTTTTCAACCGAATTCGCTGTAAAAATAATAAATATAGGTTCACTTTTTCGGATAGCCATATCACAGTACCTCCCATTTTTTTCGGTATTTTGGAGTTATTGAGAGCGTTTTGTAACAGAATTCGCTTTAATTTGAAAATTAATGTTGTTATTGTGTTGTAAATCTATCCACTAAAAATTATAACTATAGGTCCACTTTTTCGGGTAGGCCCCATATAACTGTACCTCCATTCTTTCGGTATGTGGGTTTTCAACTGAATTCGCTGTAATTTGGTATTTTGTATTTGGCCCAAATTGGACATTCCGAAGCATGTTTAATAAAGTCCTATAGTTCATATAAAAATAATAGATTTATTTTCCCCCAACATAATTGTTAACTGATTTGTTCCGCGTTTTGGGGTTGTCCCCATATAGCCGTATTCCACCATAGAAGGGATATTCTGTTCTCAAAATTATCAGTTTTTATCATACAAAGTTTGAAATTCTTATACAATTTAGCCACCTGTTGAAATCATTCTACTTACGGAGGACATCGAGATAAAAAATTAGAACGTCATGTTCGAAAATGAACAATATCGGCCCGCGTTTTGACCTTTAATAATACTTACCGATTTTCGGTATTGTTAATATTTAGGGTGAAGGAAGGTGTTTTGATCCAAAAATTAAATTGAACTATATAGGTCCTCAATTGGCCACAGCACCTCATACAATGATAACTCCCAAGGTTTGGTAATTCCAACACGATGTAATCAATATTTGTCTCGCTTTAGATATAGCCTCCAGGGACTTACGCATACAAAAAATGTTTTTCTGCAATGAAAATGTTAATACTGAACCAGCCTGAAGTTTTCTGATTTAGATGTTGCTCTTAAAAAAATTTTCGTCCGATTTCATGGACTGCACGCTTTGCTGCAATATACCTAATCGAAAACTCTTTAAATGAACTTTTCCCCCGATTAAGTGTCCCAAAAATGTCTATGTTTGAACATATAATGGAGGCACGTGTCGTAATATTAGATCGAAGTGACTATAATTAGACATTATAGATTATCAATAAAGCTCTTGCAAGCATTAATATTTGTATATCTTCTTTTAAATACTTTGAAGGTTCCGACTACATTTTTCAATCAAATATGCGGTTATGATTTCAAATTATACATAGAATGAAAACCTGAATGTTTTTGCTTTTTTACGGTATGTACTGTAATTGTCTACGACTTCCATAAAATGTTTTAATATTTAAAAGTTAAAATACTTCTACTAGAGTTTAAAAATAACAACAATCCGCAATTGATTGGCTAGTTATTAAAGTGTATCTTTAATATTTCCAACATCAATAAGACATGCATATGGTTTTATTTTACGTTACCTTCATTGGGTCGTGGGGGCCATATTATATTGCCACTTGTGATAAAAGAAACACCACCACCAACAACATAAAACAAACGTCGACACCTATCATGCTGAGGCGCAATGCAAATATTTTTCATTAATATTTTAATATTTACACTTTCATGTTTTTGCCACGTTTGTTGTATCCAACGAAAAGGTAACTGAAATAACATTTCTTGGAGATCCTTAAGAATTCCATGTGTACAGATATGTGTGCCACGCTGAGGTGCGTGTGTACAGACATATGGATCATCTTGTATTTGTTTTATATGAAATCTACGTGCCACTTGGATTCGATACCGAAATTAATCACGTACCATGGTGGGTATTAAGTGGAATTCAATTGATGACACACGCACATGTATACTACACATATACACACATGTATACTACACATATACCTACATGTGTATGTGTGTGTAGTAGAACAGCACCTATTGTTTCTTGTTTCTTTGACTAAAATCTTCGTTGAGGTAGGTTTGTGTTGAAAGCTAAATATGCTAACAGCTTTCCAATTTTTATTTGCAAAAGACAAATATATTTCCCTTACTGAGGTATGTAATTTTCCCAAGAGTATTTTTATAGATTTCTATAATATAGGACATTTTTATTAAACGTGACAAATACTGGCACGTTTCTTAAGCACATACACACAATTGTTTGGAGTAGGATATTTTGGAAATAGTTTAATGAGTGGCGCTGCAATATGTTTCCTTTTCAAATGGTAAATATTCCTGGATACATTTAGCATTTGTCAAAATGACGGTCATTCATCTCGGTTAGGATATATTTACTTCAATTGTGGCCACAAATTCCGTGTATAGCCATAGTACTATGACATTTGACAATAAGATAGATAATAATCAACAGTCTTAAATCTCCATTACCTTAGCGAAAATTCTAGAAAATATTTTTTACCTTTTCTTTTTTAGAATCCTGGTTATGCTGGACGCAAAGAGTTACCTGAAAATTTGAAAATACAATTTCGTACTGTCGCCATGATGGTACCGGATCGTCAAATTATTATTCGTGTGAAATTAGCTTCCTGCGGATTTTTGGAGAATATTACATTGGCCCGAAAATTTTATACGCTCTACAAATTGTGTGAAGAACAGTTAACGAAACAGGTGCATTATGATTTTGGATTAAGGAATATTCTATCAGTGCTGAGGACATTGGGTGCGGCAAAGCGAAGGAACTCAAAGGATAGCGAGAGTACGATTGTGATGCGAGTCCTACGCGATATGAATCTCTCAAAGTTAATAGATGATGATGAACCGTTGTTTATATCGCTGGTATCGGATTTGTTTCCCAATCAGGTGAGAACTACGATTTGACAATTTGCTTCTTGGAATTAATTTTTTTTTAATTGTTTTTAGACCCTCGAGAAAACCAATTACCCCGAACTGGAGGCTGCCATTGCCCAACAAACGGAAGAAGCAAATTTGGTTTACCATCCTCCGTGGGTTCTTAAGCTAATACAACTCTACGAAACCCAAAATGTCCGTCATGGCATTATGACCCTGGGTCCTAGTGGTGCTGGTAAGACCACCTGCATACACACCCTAATGAAGGCGCTTACCCAAATGGGTGATGTCCATCGTGAGATGCGTATGAATCCGAAGGCCATAACAGCGGCCCAGATGTTTGGTCGTTTAGATGTGGCCACAAATGATTGGACTGATGGTATTTTCTCTGCACTGTGGCGTAAAACTTTAAAATTGAAAAGTGGTGAATATGTATGGCTGGTGTTGGATGGACCTGTCGATAGTATTTGGATTGAGAATTTAAATTCGGTATTGGATGATAATAAGACTCTGACATTGGCCAATGGTGACCGTTTGACCATGGCACCGACAGTTAAAATTATTTTCGAACCCCATAATATAGATAATGCCTCGCCGGCGACTGTGTCGCGGAACGGTATGGTTTATATGAGTTCGTCGGGTTTGGATTCAAGGCCAAGTGGGTGAATTAAATACTTACATTTATTTCAAAATCATTTTAATATTTAATTTCCAGTCGTCCAAGCTTGGTTGAAGAACAGAGCTCCCGGTGAAAAGACTGTCTTTTGGGATTTGTTCGAACGTACATTTGTCCAATTGATTAATTGGGGTACCCAAAATCTAAAATTGCTTATGCCGGTATTACAATGCAATGTTGTGCGGCAAATGCTCTTGATATTGGAAGGCCTGGTCCCAGTCAAGAAGGAGGACGAACAAGCTGTCAGCCTGTGTAGCAAAGATAGTCAGGATGGTAAGTATCAGCAACCAGATCGAAGATTTTTACTTAGTTCTCTCAAGGTCATCAACGGAGTGAATGGTGTTTTGAAGCCGCTATACTCGTCAGTATCGAAGTTTTTTAGATTTAATTTAATTTTGAAACCTCGCTTTCAGCCAAGACCAAACTCAAAGAAGTAAAAGAAATACGCCGTAAATCAATGCAAGAAGATGATGAGGGTAAAGTACAAAGCATTCCTATTTTTTGTTGTTGTTCTATTTCAGATTTATTACAACTCTATCCTAACACCCTTCTCTATATGTATGTGTCTCGTGGTTGCTGTAATTTAGCTTAATATGTGTAAAACTTCTTTTAACATTGTGATTGTAGCACTAATCTGAAGTCTTGTTGTAAAATGTTTCACTTGCATTATCTAGGAAAGACTTTTCGGATCTGAGGAATAAAATATATAAGTTTTCATTCACCAGAATCCGGGATGCGAAAATTACAGCCACATGGGTTGGAAAAGGTGCCTTGGTCAATTAAGGCATTTCAAATAGGGCGGGACCTTCATATGGGTGGTACGTCAATATCGAAAATTATCTGAATGAATTGTTTTACTCTTCAAGAATCTGAATTGCCGAACTAAAGCTAATTCGATGGGAAAATGTAACCAAAATCTTTCAAATACCCGAATACAGGTGGGCGGGGTGTATATACCAAAAAGTGGATCGATGTATCCCATTTTCAATGACAAACATCATACGACCAATAGAAAGTTGGTTAGTATGGTGACGTAGATGAAGGTGTGGACCAATGGGTCTCATCTTCGCACTTGATCTAGCCTTGGTAATGATAAAAGGTTGTTTAAAGTTTGGTTCAAATCGGACATTCCATCCGCTGATATTGGATTAAATATTGACCCATTGTGGGGGAGGTACCAGAAGAAGTGAACCAATAGGTCCAATATTCAGATTTGATCTAGGCAAATTTCAGCAAAATGATGGCAATTTTGTGGGAGAGGTGCCAGAAGGAGTGTATCGATATTGTCATATTTGAACTTATACTAAGTGTGGAAGAAATAATACGATTTTCAAAGTTTGCACAAAATCTATTACTACCTTCGAGAGTTATCTTCCGGACTGACCGACATACGGACGGACATTTGTAAACCGACTCCAAATTGTCTGAAACGGATTTGGTACCAAGAAACATGGGGTCTAAACCCAACATTTCAAATTTTTGCCCTATGAAAGTGTTTTTACCCTCATTTGCCATAAGGCTGAGGCTTCGATATTCAAAAATTATTCTTTAAAAATTCGTAAAGAAATATTTATTAAAAAATCCACGCCTATGGAAACAATATTCATTAAAAACTCCACTCAAGGCGTGCGACCTACTTTAGCTTTGGATCCAGCTAGTATGCCTCTGGATAAACAAAATTGGTTCTTGCTCTCAATTTGAAGAGATCCTCATCCTCTTTGCACAATTTCCTACCTTGGTCAAGTGAAATAGTTCCTTCAGTAAATTAATGTTTCAAACATCAATAAAAATTTAAATTTAAATTTAAAGGAGTAGCTACCATAACAGAATCAATAGAGTTTATATGCTTCCTACGGATATTCATGGTAACGAATCTCCGAAAAGTCTTTCCTGGTAATGTACTTCTATTTAAATATATTTATGTATATGTGTGTGTGAATAAAATCTATCTACTAACTCAACTAAAATGTGATCTCGTCCAAAACGCTCTTGACTAAACTGTGTTCCCTATGCTTTTAATACTATCATAACTAATCCCCACACTTGTCTATTTTCCCTCTTCGTAGAAGAAGCTGCTGAAGAACCCGCTGTCGAAGAAAAAGAAGACACCTGTACACCGGAACATTTACATCGTCTCTACATCTTTGCTTTAGCCTGGGGTTTAGGCGCCTATCTGAGTGCATCGGATCGTATCAAAATGAACAATTACGTGAAACAATCATTTCCCGATTTGGACTATGCGAAGGGTACAGCTAATGAGAATACGATTTTTGATTTCTTTGTATCGCCAGCCGGCACTTGGCAATCCTGGAAGACTTTGGTGACACCCTATATGTATCCGGAGGTTTCCACACCCGATTATTTGAGTATACTTGTGCCGATTGTCGATAATGTACGAATGGATTATCTCATTGGAACGATAGCCAATCAGGAGAAGGCCGTAATGCTGATTGGTGAACAGGGCACAGGCAAGACGGTGATCATGAAGAATTTCATGCGTAAAATGAATGTGGAAACCTATATGGGAAGATCGTTTAATTTCTCATCGGCCACAAGTCCCTACCAGTTTCAGAGGACTATTGAAAGTTATGTTGAGAAGCGTGTGGGTGTTACATTCGGTCCACCAGGAGGTCGAAAATTGATTGTATTCATCGATGATATTAATCTGCCGGAAATCAATGAATGGGGCGATCAGGTCACCAATGAAATTGTACGACAATCGATGGATATGAAGGGCTTTTATAGTCTGGAGAAACCGGGCGACTTCACCACAATTGTGGATGTTCAGTATGTGGCTGCCATGGGTTTACCAGGCGGTGGTCGCAATGATATACCTTCACGTTTGAAGCGACAATTTTGTGTGTTCAATTGCAATATACCCGATAATGATTCAATTGATAAGATATTCCGGGTAATTGGCGAGGGCCATTACAACACGAAGCGATGTTTCATACCCGAAGTACGGAATTTGGTGAAGAAATTGATTGTTGTCACGAGATATCTGTGGCAAAGGACTCGTGAGAAGCTGTTACCAACACCAGCTAAATTTCATTACGTTTTCAGTTTGCGTGACCTATCACGTATCTGGCAGGGCATGGTGGGTACCTTACCTACCGTTATCACCTCAGAAAGTGTTCTCATGTCGCTGTGGAAACACGAATGCATTCGTGTCTTTGCTGATCGTTTTACCAACATTCCCGACAAGGAGTGGTTCGGTTCGGAATTGGCTTGTCTGGTGCGCTCGGAATTAGGCGAGAATTATGTGCAAATGATCGTGCCGAATCCGGTGTTCGTGGACTTTATGCGTGATGCACCTGAACCTACAGGCGAAGAGGGCGAAGATGCCGACATGGAATTGCCCAAAGTCTACGAGCCGGTGACCTCTCACGAAGTGCTCCGTGAGCGTCTGGTTATGTTCCTTGCTCAGTTCAATGAAATGGTGCGAGGTTCTGGGATGGACTTGGTCTTCTTTCCGGATGCAATGCTGCATTTGGTAAAGATTTCCCGTATAATACGGCATCCTCGCGGCAATGTCATGCTGGTCGGGGTGGGTGGCTCCGGCAAACAATCGCTTACGAAATTGGCATCATTTATAGCCGGCTATAAGACATTTCAAATTGCCCTAACGCGTTCGTATAATGTGGCCAACTTTTTGGAAGATCTCAAGTTACTGTATCGGACATGTGGTGTCCAGGGTAAAGGCACCACATTCCTCTTCACCGATATGGACATTAAAGAGGAGGGATTCCTTGAGTATTTAAATAACATATTGTCGTCGGGCGTGATTTCCAATCTCTTCTCGCGCGATGAACAGGCAGAAATCGTACAGGAACTCACACCGATAATGAAACGTGAGAATCAGCGAAAAACCGCCACCCCGGAAAGTGTGATGGAATTCTTTTTGGCTCGGACATGTGCCAACCTGCATGTGGCCTTTTGTTTCTCGCCCGTGGGAGAGACGTTCCGATCGAGGGTGCAACGTTTTCCCGCCCTGGTATCGGGCTGCACTATCGATTGGTTCCAACCGTGGCCAAAGGATGCCCTTGTCTCCGTGTCACGACACTTTCTGAGTGACTTTGAGATAGAGTGTACACCGGAAGTGAAGGAGGAGTTGGTGAATGCTTTGGGCTCAATACAGGATGTGGTGTCGGAAACATCGCAGGAATACTTCCAACGTTTTAGACGTGCAACACACGTCACACCGAAGTCGTATTTGAATTTCATAGCGGGCTATAAGAATATCTATCAGCAGAAGCAAAAGGAATTGGGAGATGGTGTGGAGAAAATGGACACTGGTTTGGAGAAGCTAAAGGAAGCCTCAGCATCGGTGGAAATATTGAAAAAAGATTTGGTGGTTATGGAAGAGGAGTTGGTTGAAGCTTCGAAGAAAGCAGAATCCGTTTTGGTGGAGGTTACCGAGAGGGCCATGCAAGCAGAAATTGTGAAGAATCAGGTATTGATTGTCAAGGATAAGGCCGAGGCTTTAGTTGCCTGTATTGCCGAGGAAAAAGCCTTAGCCGAAGAGAAGTTGGAAGCAGCCAAACCAGCGTTGGAGGAAGCTGAAAATGCCTTGAATACCATAAAACCTGCTCACATTGCTACTGTACGTAAATTGGGACGTCCTCCCCACTTGATTATGCGTATCATGGATTGTGTATTGATCCTGTTCAAACGAAAACTGCATCCTTGCATACCAGACTCGGGGACACCATGTCCCAAACCATCTTGGCAGGAATCTCTTAAGGTTTGTTTGTTTGCCACAATCCCAATGTATTTTGTCATATCTAAGAAGTTCTTCTATTTGTTTCTCTTCCTTTGCTCTGGGTTTGACAACAACAAACAGATGATGGCCAGTGCCACATTCCTGTTGCAATTACAAAACTATCCTAAGGATACCATAAATGATGAAATGATTGATTTATTACAACCATATTTCCGCATGGAAGACTATAACATGGATATGGCACGTCGGGTGTGCGGTGACGTTGCCGGTTTGCTGTCCTGGACCAAAGCTATGGGTTTCTTTCATAGTGTCAATAAAGAAGTTTTGCCGTTAAAGGCCAATTTGACATTGCAGGAGGCCAGATTGAAGGTAAGTTGAATGAGTTTTCTGTATTTTGGCCAGTCTGTCATTTGTCTGGACATCATGTGTCTATGCTTTGATTTTGGAAAAATATATCAAAATATGATGAATGCATGCATGCATATATGTAGTTTGATATGTGATAGTGTTTGATATGTATGTAGGTGATGTTTAGAAATTTTATTGATTGGAAACATTGTCGATGAATATCAGAAAATAGAAATTTGTCCATAAATAGTTCTACTGCAAATATTTATAGATGCATAACATTTTCAGGAATTTTTGGATAATAATGAACCATTTTGTTATTGATTATTTGCTTTTAGGATGTAGACACTAATATTGATGAGTGCATTGAATAATTTAGTTATTAAATCGTCCATAAAGAATTTCACATTGACGTTATTCCTAATTTGCCAGCAATAGAACAACAAATTTCTAAACTAAACTTAGATACCAGGTCTGATAGATCCGAAATTTAGCGTTACTTAGTATATGTTCTTTAAATGGTCCTACCGGAAAGCACCCGTTTTGCATTTTTCACGAATACGACCATTTGTTTGAAGGTATTTATCCTCTGAGCGGGCTTCGGTTAAACCGTTATAAAAACTGGGTTATTAAACCGATTCAAAAATGTTGGGATTCGGTTAAGCATCTTTATGTTTAGCATGAGATATATTTATGATATATATTTCAAAGGAACCTGACAGTTTTTTCGTATAAGGATTTATCGTCTTGTAATATTAAAATTAAAACGAAAAAGGCCCTAAAAAAACTCGAGATAGAGAATATGTTTCACAAAAATATTCCTCATTCGATTTGACCAAAAACATGTTATCTCAACAAATGACCTGCAATAACCGAAAACATTGATATAAAGCGTTTTTTATACCCTTCACCACACTGTGGTACAGGGTATTATGTCTTTGTGCATATGTTTGTAACAGGCAAAAGGAAACGAGACAGACACATGGTTCCTTTTGAGAATATGCATAGAATCACTTTTTGAGTCGATTTATGCATGTCCGTCCGTCTGTCCGTCGGTCCATGTGTTTTTGTTCACAAAGTATAGGTCGCATTTGTGATCCGATTTGGATGAAATTTGGCACAGTTCACTTATTTGGCCCAAGGACGAACCCTATTGAAATTGGGAAAAATCGGTTCAGATTTAGATATAGCTCCCATATATATTTTCGTCCGATTTTAGGTAAATGGTGCACCAAAGTCCCTATATGTCCTTCGATTTGCACGAAATTTGGCAAAATTTCCTGAAAATCGGTTCAGATGTAGATATAGTTCTCATATATATATCATCATATATTTTCGTCCGATTTAATGTAAATGGTGCACCAAAGTCCCTATATATGTTTCGATTTGCACGAAATTTGGCACAGCGTAATGAATTAGGTCTAGAATGATGTGTGCTAAGTTTCGTGAAAATCGGTTCAGATTTAGATATACCTCCCATATATATTTTCCCCCTATTTAATGTAGGTGGTGCACCAATATCCCTATATATCTTTCGATGGCACAGCGTATTGAATTAGGTCTAGAATGATGCGTGTTAAGTTTCCTGAAAATCAGTTCAGATTTAGATATAGCTCCCGTATATATTTTGGTCCAATTTAATGTAAATGGTGCACCAAAGACCCTTAATATCTTTCGATTTGCAGGTATAGAATGATGTTTGTTAAGTTTCCTGAAAATCGGTTCAGATTTAGATATAGTTCCCATATATATTTTCGTCCGATTTAAGGTAAATGGTGTACCAAAGTCCCTTAATATCTTTCGCTTTGCATCAAATTTGGCACAGCTTAATGAATTTGGTCTAGAATGATGTGTGTTAAGTTTTCTGAAAATCGGTTCAGATTTAGATATAGTTCCCATATATATTTTCGTCCGATTTAATGTAAATGGTGTACCAAAGTCCCTATATATCTTTTGATTTGCTCGAGATTTGGCCCAGCGTACTGAATTAGAATGATGTGTATTAAGTTTCCTGAAAATCGGTCCAGGTTTAGATATAGCTCCCATATAGATTTTCGTCCGATTTAAGAAAAATGGTGTACCAAAGTCCCTTAATATCTTTTGGTTTGCACCAAATTTGGCGTAGCGTAATGAATTAGGTCTAGTATGATGTGTGTTAAGTTTCATGAAATCGGTTCAGATTTAGATATAGCTTCTATATCTGACCAAATGAAAACTTTAGTATAGGTTGCAGAATGACATGTTCATGGATCCAATTTCATTTTACTGGTCCATTAAAAATGCGACATTTGTTAAGATTCATCTGTTAAATATACCCAAAGTGGTGAAGGGTATCATATAGTCGGCCCCGTCCGACTTTACTCCTTTCCTTACTGGTTTCTTACTGAGAATTTGTCCTTCTGGATACTTAATATACTAATCATAAGAAATGTTTCACCACCAGACCATGACCTCGATTTTCTGCCGCAATTTCGAACCCAATATTTCAGTTTTGTATCTCAATTCACAACTATCTATTCCGAGTAACGATTATCCCCCATAATATGGCAGAATACGCCTATGGGGACAACCTCAACACACGGAACATATCAGCATACTATTTTAATATAAACCAGTAAGGAAAGTTCAAAAGTCGGACATAGCATCATTGAAATGGAATCGGACGAAATTACCTGCATGAATAACGTAGATATTTGAACTAAATTAAAACAACCCATACACATACTAATTTGAAAATTATGAAAAATTGAATGTCAATTATCGAACAAAATATTTATAAAAATGGACGTATATAAAAATGCAACCACCATTTGGTATGCTGAAACACAGTGCTATATCCAAAATTTATCTCGACACAAAATCAAATACACGCTATTCTAGGTTCGATTGTGTACTAATTCGTCCTAAGCGGACAAACTTTAGTTACTTGGTGCATCATTTTGATGAAATCGGACGAAGATATATCTGGAAGCTATATCTTCCAATACACTATGCAATATTTCATGTAAAGCGAACAGATATACCATTTGCATAAAATCTACATGAGGGAGATATATCTGCATCTAAACCTATTTCAACAACAAAATATCGTGCAAATAGAACATTGGTAGTATGGTGCTCCATTTACATAAAATCGAACAAAACAATATATGGGAGCTATTTCTAAATCTGAACCGAATTTCTCCAATTTCAAATTTCATCCAAAAAGGATCGTAAATGCGATTTGTACATTGTTCACAAAAATACATGGACGGACAGATGTACATGCATAAATCGACTCAGAAATTAATTCTATGTATATTCTCAAAAGGAACTATGGGTCCATATATGCACAAAGACATAATACCCTGTCCACAGTGTGGTGAAGGGTATAAAGTATATAAGGTATATAGTCCCCCTAAAAAGGGGGAAATATTAATAATTTTTGGTAGGGAGATTTGTTACCATTTACGACTACAAAATACAAAATTACAGAGAATTTGGTTGAAAAACGCGCTCAAGAACCTCAAAATACCGAAAATTTGGGATATCCTTATATGGGGGCTACCAGAAAAAATTGACCCTATTCATAATTTTTAGTGGAGAGATTTGGCACATATTAGGAACTCAAAATACTAAATTACAGGAAAAATACGACCAAACCCCCAAAATACTGTAAATTAGGGGGTACCGTTATATGGGAGCTACAGAAAAAGTGGACCTACATCTATAATTTTTGGTGAAGAAATTTTGTACCCAATAAGAACCCAATGTACCAAATTTCAGCGAATTCGAAAATTAGGTATTCTGGGGGGCTCTGAACGTGGATCGATATATTCCATTCTTCGAACTTGACCTATATGCAAACAAAAGACAACCATATGCAAAATTTCAGCCCCCTATCTCATTTCCTGCAGAAGATAGCGTGATTACAACAGGCGGACGGACATTCCTAGTGATAGAATTTTACGCTGATCAAGAATATATACACTTTATAGAGTCGGAAATGATTATTTCGATGAGTTACAAGCGGAATGACAAGATTAATATACCCTCCATACTATGGTGGAGGGTATAAAAAAAGCGTGCCCAAAATACCGAATAATGGGAAGAACCGTTTAAAGCAATTTCTTTTTAAGGAAAGGTTTCTTAACTTCCCGAAATACTGAAATTTGGGAGGTACCGTTATAGGGGAGCTACCCTAAAAATTTGACAAATATTAATCATGTTTTGGAGGAATATGAAAACGTAAATTACCGCAAAATGATGGATAGTTGGGTACCTTTAATTTGGGGTTTCCCTAAAATGGGGGCCAATATTAATAATTTGAACCATGATAACTAAAGCACAAATTGTGGTATTTCAGTATTCCAGTAACCATCTGACTCATAGAAAAAGTTCGAAAACAAGCCTAAAATTCTAAGACGATATAAACATGTCACTCGCATATAGTTCCCATAAAAGTTTGCCACTCAATTTGCTGTAATTTGGTTATTTTGGTTCTTATTGGGTTCCAAATCTTCCGACTAAAAATGATCAGTATTGGTCCCCTTTTTGGGGTATAACGGTACCCCCCAAATATCCCGATCTTGCGGATTTTGGTCAAGTTTTTTGAACGAATTGATGATGAACATTCGCCAACTGCCCAGTTATGCCCTAAAATGTGGCAACCAGTTGCTTCGAAGTGAAAACTTTCATTCATTTCCTAAATTTAGGTATATTTGGGAGTTTTGGTCACGTTCAACCAACATGGATTTATATTAGTTGTATTAATACAATATTTGGTATTTTTAGTTCAATATTTTACGCCAGTTGACCAAACTGAGAGTTTGTAGTTTAATTTTTTGTTTTCTTCTGATAGCAGCGACCGTACGTAAAGACTTTGTTACACGTTTACATTGTTATAGTATGGCCCTTCATTGCCATCACGTCTCACTGTAAACACCACAACACACCACACGTACGTCAAATTGTACTGTGTACATTTATGCTAATGTCAAACCTTTATGTGGCGCTAGATATATTGATATATAGTTCAACGGAGTCGGGATTATTTAGGATAGACCCTAGATTTTCATTACCAAAAAAAAAAAAAAAAATAAATAAATAAATAAATAACAAGTGAAAAAGCGTTAAGTTCGGCCTGGCCGAACTTTGGATACCCTCCACCATAGATATACAGACAGGTACTAGAAATGAAAATATAGGGAACATACCAAAAAGTGCACCTATACCAAAATTTCTAAAAACGGATTATGTAAACCTTAATACAAATTTCAGAAATTTATTTATAATGGATAATTATACCCTCAGCATTTTGGCTAATGTGGATGTATACACTTTAACACGGTGAAAATGTGCCTCAATGTGGTTCTAGACCCCATGTTTCTTTGGACCAAATCCGTTTCAGAAAATTTAGATTTCATCCGAACTTTGCCCATCTTATTTTTTCTCCAAACTTAGTTCAAATTCGAAGATGGGGAAAATCGGTCCACTCCTTCTGGAACCTCCACACAGAGACTAGGTCTAAATGCGGCTATAGTTCATTATCGAACCTTACGTTCTAATTTTTTATCTCGCTATCCTCCGCAGGTGAAATGATTACAACAGAGTCTTAGAACCAAACTCAAAAAGCGGAACAAATCAGATAACTATTTTAATATAAACCAGTAAGGAAAGTAGTAAAGTCGGACGGGGCCGACTATATGATACCCTTCACCACTATGGGTATATTAAACAGGACTATTAACATGAAATTGGATGAAATAAAATATGTGATATTTATCTAAATATGAATCTACCTAGATCTATCCATAAAGTATGTAAATCGACTTCAAACAAATATAAATAGGTCATCCGTTGGGCTATGTCTGTACTTCTAGAAAACGCAACTACGTAATTTTATGCTCAATTTTGTACGTTGTGCAAACTTTGATGTCAATCTGACTAACATGAGGAGTTTGATGCCCAATTTACGGGCGAAAATATATATGGAAGCTCTATCCAAATATTAAGCGATTTCAAACAAACTTGTCACAGGTTAGATTATACTAATTTCAGAACGTTTTGTTCCTATCAGCCTATTGGATCCTTGGTGCGTCAATTACTTATAATCAATCTATAATAAAAGGGAGCTATATCTAAATCTGGACCGATTTTCAGTACGTTATGCCAAATTTCGTGCAAATCGAAAGATATATAGAGACTTTGGTGAACCATTTACATGAAATCGGACGAAACTATATATGGGAGCTATATAGAAATCTGGACCGGTTTTCTCGAAACTTGGCAGACATCATTCTAGACTCAATTCAGTACGTTATGCCAAATTTCGTGCAAATCGAAGGATATATAGCGACTTTGATGTACCATTTACATGAAATCGGACGAAACTATATATGGGAGCTATATAGAAATCTGGACCGGTTTTCTCGAAACTTGGCAGACATTCATTCTAGACTCAATTCAGTACGTTATGCCAAATTTCGTTCAAATAGAAAGATATTTAGCGACTTTATTGCACCATTTACATTAACTTGGACGAAACTATAAATGGGAGCTATATCTAAATCTGGACCGATTTTCACGAAAAAAGCCAGACATCACTCTAGGCTCAATTCAGTACGTTATGCCAAATTTCGTGCAAATCGAAAAATATATAGCGACTTTGGTGCATCATTTACATGAAATCGGACGAAACTATATATGGGAGCTATATCTTAATCTGGACCGATTTTCACGAAACTTTGCAGACGTCATTCAAGGCTTAATTCCGTACGTTATGCCAAATTTCGTGCAAATCGAAAGATATATAGGGACTTTGGGGCACCATTTACATGAAATCGGACGAAATTATATATGGGAGCTATATCTAAATCTGGACCGATTTTAAAAACTTGGCAGACATCACTCTAGGCTTAATTCAGTACGTTATGTCAAATTTCGTGCAAATCGAAGGATATATAGGGACTTTGGGGCACCATTTACATGAAATCGGACGAAACTATATATGGGAGCTATATCTAAATCTGGACCGATTTTCACGAAACTTGGCAGACATCATTCTAGACCTAAATGATTAGGCTGTACCAAATTTCGTGCAAATCGAAAGATATATAGGGACCGTTCACATTAAATCGGTTAAATATATATATGGGAGCTATATCTAAATCTGAACCGATTTTTCCCAATTTCAATAGGGTTCGTCCTTGGGCCGAATAAGTGACCTATGCCAAATTTCATCCAATTCGGATCATAAATGCGACCTGTACTTTGTTTACAATTTTACATGGACAGACGGACGGACGGACGGACGGACATGCATAAATCGACTTAAAAAGTGGTTATATGCATATTCTCAAAAGGAACCATGGGTCTAACTCGATTATTTTTGCTGTTACAAACATATGCACAAAGACATAATACCCTGTATCACAGTGGGGTGAAGGGTATAAAAAGGGGGTTATATGGGGACTACGCCAAAAAGGGGGCGAATATTAAAAATTTTTGGTAAGGAGATTTGTTACCATATACGACTACAAAATACCAAATTGCAGCAAATTCGATTGAAAAACGCGCTCAAGAACCCCAAAATACCGAAAATTGGGGGTACCCTTATATGGGGGCTATCCGAAAAAATGGACCTATACTCATAATTTGTGGAGAGATTTGCTACGCAATAAGAACTCAAAGTACCAAATTTCAGCGGATTTGGTTGAAAAACGCGCTCAAGAACCCCAAAATACCGAAAATTGGGGGTACCCTTATATGAGGGCTACCCGAAAAAATTGGCCTATAATTATAATTTTTTGTGGAGAGATTTAACACCCAATAAGAACTCAAAGTACTACATTATAGCCAATTCGGTGAAAAAATGCGGTAAAAACCCCCCAAAACTGAAAATTGGGAGGTACCGTTATATGGGGGCTACCAGAAAAAGTGGACCTAAAGTTATTATTTTTACTTGAGAAATTTGGTATCCAAAAAGAGCCCATTTTACCAAATTTCAGTGAAGTTGGTTGAAAAACGCGCTCAAGAACCCCAAAATACTGAAAATTTGGGGGTACCCTTATATCGGAGGTATGCCTAAACGTGGACCGATATAGCCCATCTTCGAACTTGACCTGCCTGCAGACAAAAGACGACTCTATGCAAAATTTTGGCTTTCTATCTCAATTCGTTTAGACGCTAGAGTGATTACAGCAGACAGACATGCTTAGATCGTCATAGAATTTTATGCTGATCAAGAATATATATACTTTATAGGGTCGGAAATGATTATTTCGATGCGTTACAAACGGAAAAACAAAACTAATATACCCTCCATACTATGGTGGAGGGTATAAAAATAGAATTTTCAATTTTTAATACCACCATATTATTAGATTCTTTCTTAATATGATTACATATATGACATGGATATATAGTACAATTTTCAATATTCATATATTATTTTTGTTTATCTTCCCTCTAGCTTGCCATGGATGATTTAGCTGCTGCCGAGGATCAGCTGCGTGAACGTGAAGATGCATTACAAGCCGTGAAGAACTTATATGACAATGCTGTGGGTGAAAAGCAACGTTTGACAGATGCTGCCAATGCTTGTTTGCGGAAAATGACAGCTGCAACAGCTTTGATCAATGGTCTGTCCGATGAAAAAATACGTTGGACTAATCAATCGAAAGAATTTAAAATACAATTAGGAAAATTGGTGGGAGATGTACTTCTTGCCACCGGATTCCTTTCCTATTGTGGTCCCTATAATCAAGAGTTTCGGGCAAACTTAATACGAACTTGGATGAGTATTTTAAAGCAGAAGGCAATACCCTTTACCACGGGTTTGAATATTATTAGTATGTTGGTGGATTCCTCCACGGTGTCTGAATGGAATTTGCAAGGTTTACCCAATGATGAGTTGTCGGTACAAAATGCCTTGATTGCCACCAAATCCAGCAGCTACCCAATGTTAATTGATCCTCAGGCCCAGGGTAAAATATGGATTAAGTCGAAGGAGGAACAACATGAGCTGCAGATAACTTCTTTAAATCATAAATATTTCCGTACTCATTTAGAGGATGCCTTATCTTTGGGTCGTCCTTTGTTAATTGAAGATGTGGGTATCGAATTGGATCCGGTGCTGGATAATGTGCTGGAGAAAAACTTTATAAAATCGGGTAGTATTGAAAAGGTGTTGGTGGGTGATAAAGAATGTGATGTAATGCCCGGGTTTATGCTTTACATTACCACCAAGTTGCCCAATCCCGCTTTTAGCCCTGAAGTAAGCGCTAAGACATCGATTATTGATTTTACGGTAACAATGCGCGGTTTGGAAGATCAACTCTTGGGCAGAGTGATTCTAATGGAAAAATCTGATTTAGAAGCTGAACGTGTATCGCTCTTCGAAACCGTCATGCAAAATCAACGTAACATGAAGGAGTTGGAAGCAAATCTTTTATATCGCTTGAGTTCCTCCCAGGGCTCTTTGGTGGATGATGAAGATCTAATTGAAGTTTTACGTGTTACCAAAACCACAGCAGAGGAAGTGAACGAAAAACTGAAAATTGCCGAGGTAACCGAGCGGAAAATTATGAAAGCCCGTGAAGAGTTTCGTGCTGTGGCAGCTCGTGGTTCCATCTTATATTTCCTTATTGTGGAAATGAGCAATGTCAATGTGATGTATCAAAATTCTTTGAAACAATTTTTGGTCATTTTCAATAATTCAATTACTAAATCAACCAAATCAAATGTTACTGAAGAGCGTATAAATATTATTTTGCGTTATTTAACCTATGAGGTTTATAAGTTTACTAATCGCAGTCTTTACGAACGGCATAAGCAGCTGTTCACTCTAATGTTGGCCATTAAAATTGATTATCACAATGGTAATATAACGCATGAGGAATTTATGGCCTTTATCAAAGGTGGTGCGTCGTTGGATTTGAATGCTGTACAACCGAAACCTTTTCGTTGGATTTTGGATATAACATGGTTGAATTTGGTGGAGATTAGTAAGCTGGATACGTTCGTAAATGTTTTGGAATTGGTAAGTTGTCTTACAATTTGACTGAACTCTCATATAACTTGACCCCGTTATTTTATTTATTGGTAACATTTTTGTTATGGTATTAGAAGATTCTGACAAATATTGTCATAGATATTATGTAAGGAGATTGTAAATATCGCCAATGGGGCTGCAAATATTTTAACTAGAATATTTATATTAATATAATCGGGCTTTGCCGTAATTACCAGATAATGTCCACTCGCGGATATAGATTACTATTAAAAATTATATTTAAAAACATTGGTTTATATTGAACATTATTTTCAAGTCTAGCAACTTCGGTTATGAAATGTGTTCAGTGAAATCGGCGGTATGGCTGTATTAGCGTTGTACAATAAAAAACCAGTAAGGAAAGTAGTAAAGTCGGACGGGGCCGACTATATGATACCTTTCACCACTATGGGTATAGTAAACAGGACTAAATCCAGTACACTGTACCAAATTCCGTGCAAATCGAAAAATATATAGGGACTTTGGTGCTATATTTGCATGAAATCGGACGAAACTATATATGGGAGCCATATCTAAATCTGGACCGATATTCACGAAACTTGGCAGACATCACTCTAGGCTCAATTCAGTACGTTATGCCAAATTTCGTGCAAATCGAAAGAAATATAGGGACTTTGGTGCACCATTTACATGAAATCGGACGAAACTATACATGGGAGCTATATCTAAATCTCTACCGATTTTCACGAAACTTGACAGATATCACTCTAGGCGTTATGCTAAATTTCGTGCAAATCGAAAGATATGTAGGGACTTTGGTGCACCATTTACATGAAATCGGAAGAAACTATATATGGAAGCTATATCTAAATCTGGACTGATTTTCTCGAAACTTTGCAGACATCATTCTAGGCTCAATTCAGTACGTTATGCCAAATTTCGTGCAAATTGAAAGATATGTAGGGACTTTGGTGCACCATTTACATGAAATCGGACGAAGCTCTATATTGGAGGTATATCTAAATCTGAACCTATTTTTCCCAATTTCAATAGGGTTCGTCCTTGGGCCAAACAAATGAGCTGTGCCAAATTTCATCCAAATCGGATTATAAATGCGACCTGTACTTTGTTTACAATTTAACAAAAGACGGACTGACGGACATGCATGAATCGACTCAGGAAGTGATTCTATGCATATTCTCAAAAGGAACTATGGGTCTATCTCGTTTCCTTTTGCCTGTGACAAACATATGCACAAAGACATAATACCCTGTACCACAATGTGGTGAAGGGTATAAAAATAGTTAAACCCAATACGATCAGCAATTTGGACATGGACTTTTAAATGTGTATAGTTAATTTGTCATTCCGCGTTTTCGGAGGATAAAATACCCAATGACAGAAAATTTTCAGTGTAGATCTATGTTGTGACATAGTTTTTTTTTTTAATGTATCAGATATTTTCCAACCAGAGTGGTTGCAATATGACATTTCGAGGTGATGGCGTGAAAAACGTTTTCCCAAGAAATGTACAAAGGTGCAATTTTAATATCGCTTTATATAAAGGGGGCCCTATTTTTTGTATGATAAAGTACCTAATGTGTTAAACTGTGCGTCTGTAATTTGGTATTTCGGTTTAACCGAGGATAAAAAACTTCTGGCAGGCAATTTCCATGTTCAGTTTATGTTTTGATTATTATTATCGGTTTTCAGTGTAGTCCCAATATAACGGTAACCGATTTTCGGTATGTATTTAGAGCACGTTATCTACCGATTTGGTTGTAAGTTGATATTTTGAGGATTTTGTAATGGGCTGTAATTTGATATACAGTCGAACTCGGATAAGCGAACGCCGGTTTATCGAAAAAATGGGTTAATTTAAACTAAAAATTTTAAACTAATATTTCGGATGAATTTTCAAACACTCTACTTCTCTTAAAAGAAAAATCGGTTAATTGAAAATCTTTATAAGAGAAGGACTTTTTTGTTGCAAAACACAATTATATATGAAACGAGCACCGTTTAAGAGAAAAAATTAATTTTTGTAAATTTTAATTCTTTAAAATTTTTATGTAAAAATTATGTTGCACATTTTTCCAACCATCCAAGAAAATGTCTACGAAAAAATAAGTTCCTACTCAATTAATTAGGCGTTTTCGTTTAACCAAATTAGACTAAATTGGTTTCTCAACAAGTTAAAAACCTTCCTACCAGAAAGTATTAATATTGGTCCACATGTATGCCCTCGAGGAGTTTGGGCACGATTTTCAATAGAGTTGGTTGTAATATCCTCTTAGCAAAGTTAAATATTTTTGTATATAAAAGTTTTCATTACATTTTCAAGACCTCGATATTCTTTATGAGAATAAAATTCTATGTCGATTTAGTTATGTCCGTATGTCTGTTGAAATTATGATATAGTGATCGCCATATATAAGATAGAGCTTTGAAATTTTACACAGACTTTTCAATTACACTTAACATATTTTGTAAATTGGTCCAAGTTTTGGTATAGCTCCCATATATCGGCATCTCCCCATCTTCGGTATTTTGAAGTTTTTTTTTCGAATTATCTATCCAGAAAATTGTTTATATAGGTTGCATTCCGGGTTTCTTGGAGGGCGAGAAGCGTGTTTGCGGAATATTTTTAATACTCGTATAAGTCCATGTTTTAACATTGCTCACATATATTGGTCTCGATCCATATTCTGTATTTTGAAGGATTAAATCGCACCCTACGAAGCGAAGGAGTGTAATTTCACCCCTATGTTCATATTTGGGATATTTGAAGATGCGTGTCATGTTTAAACATAGCCTTCATAAAGAAAAAACCTGACCTATTTTCAACATTTTGAAGAATCAATTATTTAAACCAAAAATGTATTCCCACTTTTTTGTACCATTAAATTTCTAGCCCTTTTTATGCAACCTGTGCCTTTGTAAGTTGGATTTTGATTTCCTCAGAGCTTAAATAACATACTCGCATACGATTTAAAATGCTATAATCTCCACAAAAAGTTCAGAATGTACGAACTTAACGATGTTTTTATAACCATAGATCCATTCATTTTCTTGTTTTGATATATTTACCATAGGGAAGAATGGACCTTTATAGACTATATTATGTTCGGTATCTCCATTGGTATCATACAACTAAAATCCACCAGCCATAAAATATTCACTTAATTGATGGCAGAATAAATCGAATCTCAACATACATCTCATATTTAGATTTAAGTCATTCGTAAACTCGTGTTGAACAAATAATCTGTTTACAGATCGAATTGAACGAACGAGAGTGGCGCATTTGGTATGAATCGGAGAAACCGGAAAATGAAGAAATACCCTGTGGCTATCAATCATCATTGGATAGTTTCCGTAAGCTGTTGCTCATTAGATCCTGGTGTCCGGATCGTACAATATCACAGGCTAAGAAATACATTGAAGGTAAGAATTCAGTTGACACCTTTTATTCAATTTAAATTAATTGGACATCCATCTTTGCAGAATCATTGGGTCCAGAGTACAGTGAAATGCAAATATTGGATTTAGAATTGACATGGTCGGAGTCAGAGCCAAGGACACCATTTGTCTGTCTACTCTCCATAGGATCAGATCCAACAACGCAAATTTCCGCATTGGCTAAACAAAAGGAGATACGTAAGTGAAAAAAACACTTTTAGTATATCTTTTTTTATAAAAATAATTTGGAATTTTTAGCCCTCAAAGCCGTTTCAATGGGCCAAGGTCAAGAGTTTCATGCTCGTAAAATGATAATGGATTCTATGGCCGGTGGTGGTTGGGTCTTGCTGCAAAATGTCCATCTCTCATTGCCGTTTTGTACGGAAATTATTGATATGCTGGTGGAAACAGAACATGTTGATGAATCCTTCCGTTTATGGGTTACCACTGAGCCACATAATGAATTCCCTATTGGTCTGCTACAAATGGCAATTAAGTTCACCAATGAGCCTCCTCAAGGCATACGTGCAAGTTTAAAGAGAAGTTATCAGGTGAGTGTGAAATCAAAATTTATTGGAAACAATATATCATAATGTCTTCCTTTTCAGTCCTTCACTCAAGATTTCCTTGATTATACATCAGCCCCACAATGGCCACCACTTTTGTATACGGTGGCCTTTTTACACACCATCGTTCAGGAACGGCGTAAATTCGGCCCGCTTGGTTGGAACATACCCTATGAATTTAATGCAGCCGATTTTGCTGCCAGTGTACAATTCGTACAAAATCACTTGGATGAAATGGATCCAAAGAAGGGTGTCTCCTGGCAAACACTTGTCTATATGATTGGTGAGGTACAGTATGGTGGTCGTGTTACCGATGACTTTGATAAACGCCTGTTGACCACCTTTACATCGGTGTGGTTCTGTGAAGCACTGCTGAATCCATCGTTTGAATTTTATAAAGGCTATAAAGTGCCGAACACGAAAAGCTTGCAAGGATTCATTGATGCTATCAGCAATTTGCCTGCCAACGATACACCAGAGGTATTTGGTTTGCATTCCAATGCCGACATCACGTACCAAATTAATTCGGCTAAAGGTAAGTGGTCGTTAGAGAATGAACATCATGAGGAGGGTGGTTGGCAGTGGAGGTCAACATGGAGGGAGGGGGTTGGAAAATGTGGAAACATAATCATCCATTAACAATGATTATGGTTTTGTTTGTTTTGCCATTATCCGTTGTTTTGTACTGGCAATTGGAATATTTTGAGGTTCGATTAGGTCAATAAATGGCAATGCTAATAGATTATCATGTACTATAAATATTTGTATAATTTGTATTTTTAAAGCTAATAGAATTTTTTTTAAATATTTTGATTGAAATATCTCATTATTGCATTTTTCTTCCGTTTGTTGTTTGTCAATAAAATTATTCGTTCTATGGAATCACGTTTTCGAAATAAAGCAGAATTCGATACACTTTGAGCAAACACTGAAAATACAGAATGTGGTATTAATCATTTTCATTAGTTCAGAACAAAAGTCTTGTAGCCAATAGCTGATAGCCAATAGCTGGATTTAATACATACATACATGTTATTGTTGCTTTGTTATTGTCCTGTTCAGATTCTTCAAATCAGGAAATGCATCTACTTCCACTGGCTGTAACTACAGATATTCGGAAATGTAGAGTAGGTTTGGCCGGACAATTGAATACATAAATGAAGATGCTTTGTGTGCGGGCCTGCACCACATACTATGCAGACATTCTGCAATATGAATTGAGAATGTTTGCATCCTGAACGTAGTAGAGTCAACAATTGCTCTTATTTTTCTAAGCAGCAGTCGGAATGCTCGTTTTTATAGATCTGAATAATTATCCATTAGGGACTCAAGGTTAGCGATTTGAGAACCTTGTTCCTGATTTTTAATTATTGGGGAGATCTGCTGTCCTAGAGGATTTTGAGACAGCGGCCTGCACATTCAACATAATTTTTATCTCGGCAGTTTATTTGGTCAACAGTGTGGCTGAAGATTTTGTGGTGGATATTTTCATATACCTGGAATGAAATAAGCAACCGACGATGTAAGTGTCTAACCTCAACAACAGGGCCCATGGCGTCGGATCGTATCATCTTCTGGAACTCCTTGTTTCACTCTACAAGGTTTGGGACTTTCGGAATTCCATGTACGACTGGCGGTCATACATATAATTGATTGATCGACATTTCAAACTTGATCGAAAGGAGATAACAACAGCTCTGGAGATATCACCGCACACTGGGAACTACGTGTTTCACTACGTGTCTCCTCAAGCTGTATTGAATGATTGACAGCATCAAGGACTTTTGATAGATTAAACGCTACACTGTTCTATGGCACTATCAGTTCTGATTTAGTCGCTCGACTTATATGTGTGGAGATGACGTGCAGCGCTGCTGTTGTGTTATGTTGTTTTGCGGAGCCCATACTCATGATAAGCATCTAGATAATTTTCCATAGCTTCCATAATGCTTATTGAGTTTTCTCACTGATGCTTCAAGGGTCTTCGTTACTGGTGACAGAAGTGAGAGCAGTCCGTACGATTCACCTTAGCTTGCATCCTTGGTTCAGCAGCGGGACCACCCTACCAATTGTCTAGGTTTCGGGTGCGTTGTGGATGGCTATCGTCAACATAAAGAATTTAATAAAATACTCGACTTTGGACTCATCCTGCTATTTCATCATTACTACAGAGATTCCGTAAAGGCGCTGCGGATCACACTTCCACTATCACTAATAGTAAACTGTGATGTTACTTCATCGGTCGGAAGAGATCTTATACGACCCAGTACTCTTCGCCTCGCCATTTAACTCTCGGGATGCTCGACAAACAATCGGTTGAAACAACTAGTGCATCCCTTCCTATCTGTCACCGTTTCCTCACTAAATGCGTTGTTTTACTGAACCCATGCTCACGATCCGCAGCTTTACAGATTTCCCTAATATTGAGTCATAGCTATTGGCGACGAAAATAAGATAAATCCGTACGATTCATCTTTGTGGAAATTCCTGGCTTCCTGAACGATGTCAAATTTGGAACTTTAGTCAGGTTCTCGAATTCCGGTTGTTTCAGCTTTACCGTAGAGATTCCGTTCAGGGCCAATGCTTTTGATGATTTTGCGCTACTGATCACACTTACATTCATAGGAAACTTTTATAGTACCTTCTCGGGGGAAGATTCTTATACAACGTAGTAATTTTCGCTTCGTCCTGAAATTCTCTGGATGCTCGACAATCTGTGGGTTATGACAAATCCCTTCGAATCAGTCATAATTTCGTCGTTAAATGTTACAGAAGCTTTTTCAAAGGTTTTAAATCGAGTTTACTGTTGTCCTCAGTGTACTAATACAAGGCAACACAATCCATTACCCTGTTGGACCAATTATTCCGGGATATATTGCTTCCAAAATAGAAAAAAAACATACAAATCGACCAATTAATCTGTATGTGCCAATGTTAATATCTGGATCTAGCTGACCTTCATTCTTCTCATATTACGCATATTATGTAGGCGACATTTCCCTAAATGTGTTTACATTAAATCATGCCCCTATTAGGGTTAAGCCTTTCATTCATCTGACTATACGGTATTCACTTGCCATCTGCTTATTATTAACTTAATCATATTGAAGAATGTCTAATTATGAGGATAAAGTAGAAATCCATTAGTCGATAGAAACTTACAGCTAAATACCAAAATCTATCACTATCACGACAACCTGCTGACGTAAATACCACATTGTACCTATGTATACCTACGTACTTACATACATTTTTGAATATTTTAAAACACCCCCTCCCTCTACATCATTGACATTGACTCCGCTTCTCGTGCATTTTTAGGTATTCTCGATACCATTCTCAGTGTACAACCCAAGGAAGGTGGTGGCGGTGGTGGTGAAACACGTGAAAGTATTGTCTATCAATTGGCCGATGATATGCTGAGGAAATTACCACCTCAGTACAATGACTATGAGGTGCGTGAGAATCTTGTTCGTATGGGTATCCTATTGCCGATGAACATATTCTTAAGGTAAGTGCTTTTCACATGTGAGTTGTAAGTACCTTGGAAATTATTATTGGATTAATAAGATGATAATGAAGACGACGATGATGATGATGAGGATAACGCAACGTAAACATGGTTAATATGCTTGACATTGAATATTGGCGGAGCGAAGAAAATACATTAACGGATCCTGTGTGAGATAATTAGTTTAGGATAGACAAGAAGCTTTTTGTCAATTTCACTTTGAAATTTGTTCAATTTTCCGCTTATCACACGGTATTACGGTTAAAGTATTTAATGTGAATAATTTGACATATTTGATGAAAAATTTAATTTATTTTTTAAAGAGAAAGGGGGAATTTAAACGCTCTGAATTTTGGACTATAAATTAAATTTGACTTCTTGTGGATAATCAGACATTACTTCGAATTCGATCCAGTTTAAAACATTTAATAATTTTACAGGCAAGAAATCGATCGCATGCAAAGGGTAATAAAGCGTGTCTACTCATGTCTTTGTGATTTGAAGCTGGCTATTGATGGAACCATTATTATGAGTCCAGCTTTAAAGGACTCTCTGGATGCAATGTATGATGCACGCATACCAGAATCGTGGATGAAGGTAAGTGTAGGTTAAATTAAATTTAACTTAGCAAATGTCAAATACAAAATCAAAAAAGTCTACAATTTTTAAAAAAATAGATCGGATTTATACGTAAATCGAATGAATACATATATATTTTATGGATTTAACTTTACTTACGTTGTCTGTGTGTCAGACCAGGGCCTTTGATAGTTATTAAACTATTATAACTGATGCTTTATTAGTCAGTTCGTGTCGATTTAAATTATTAAAAAAACAAGCAAACATTTCCCTCTTACGAAAAAAATGTCCAATTTCAAATAGTCGACTACAAAATTATATAAATAAATTTGCATGGTGTTGTAATAACATCATTTTCTGATTTTTAATTTATATAAATAACGCAAAACGTTCCGCAATAACATTGAAACATAACATTTTGTTGATGGTTTCCATTCATTTGCGGAACAAAGTTTGTTGTTTTGATTTACAAAAAATTTGTCAGCCATATTATAATCGGATTTTTTGTTGGTCTGATGGTTGATTCCGTAACATTGTTGATGGATTATGCAAATTATTTATAATTGGATATGAATTGTAGTTTGTAGCATGTAATTTGATATGCATTGCAATTTTATATTTGAATGAATGTGTTTCTTTATTAAATCCGATTTAAACATTTTGGAAATCTGTTGTTTTATAAATAGATTTAAAAATGGGGGACCGTAAATTCAGAGGATAAGTAATTTTATTAAATGTTGAAAATTGTTGGGCATGCACAAACACGCCTGCTCTCTTCGGTGGTTTATTCGCAACAGAAAATTAGAAATTATGAATTCATAAAGTTATGTTTCAGCGTTGTAAATATTGGCATTGTAAACAGAGTTACATTCTTATGTTATTTATGACTACCGATTACTAATACTCCTCCTCAATGATAAAATTTACAGTTTTCATTTACATACTTAATCCTAGTAATTCAGAGCATTTTTCATGTTTTATTTTATTTAAATTCTTTGTTAATATATCAGCTATCATTAGGTTAGTACTACAATATTTCAAATTAATTAATCCATTTTCGTATAAATTTCTAATATGATGATACCTTATATCTATGTGCTTGCTTCGTGAATGATGCACTGGATTCTTCACTAAATGTAGTGCCCCTTGATTGTCGCTTTGTATTTCAATACCTGCAATTTCTTGTTGTAGTATCTCATTTAACAATCCGCTCATAAAGGTTGCTTCTTTTGCCGCTGCGGATAATGCCATATACTCGGCCTCCGTACTGGATAATGCCACTGACTGTTGCTTCTTGCTTTCCCACGAAATTGCTCCTCCTGCCAAAATAAATGTGTAGCCTGTGTACGATTTTCGATCTGTTGAGTCGCACCCCAATCAGCATCAACATAACATTTTATTGGCTCGCCAGTTTTCTCATACCTGAGTTGCACATTCATCGTTTTCTTTAGGTATCTCAACACTCTCTTTGCTGCTGCTAAGTGCTCTGAATGTGGATCACAATTCCTCTGTGATAATTTGGACACCGAATGCACAATATCTGGCCTGGTACATATACCCAAGTACATTAGTGATCCAATAAGTGATTGGTAAACCAATTGATCTGCCTTTCCACATTTGTTGTCATTGCATGCTACTTGATGATTTGGATCCAACGGCGTTGCGATTTCTTTGCAATTTTCCATGCCATAACGTTTCAACAACTGTTTGATATTTTCCGTTTGACTCCACACTCTTCAGTATCTATGTTCGTACTATGTCTTCCGCTGCGTCAGCCGAAAGTCTAGTGGTTTCCGGTTTTGGAATATCTTGCTATATTTGTTGCACATATGCGACGTCTCTCCCTGGGCTACCGACGATGCTTCTGCCAATCGATAGAACGCCATGCGAAGTAGCCCGGATGCCACGTCCGGGGGTTATTGGTAGCCCATTGGATTTAGCAGGGACCGGACTTGATAATAACCATCCCCAAAATCATGGGGTGTTGCACTACGCCGTATACCCTGCTCCGGAACCACAGGGGACGGGGTGCTTGGTATCGGGCTACCCTCTCTCACCGGTCTCAACGGGGTGTTCTGTTCGTCGTGCGATGACTGTGTCGATATCACGTTGGAATGTAGCGGGACGGAATGCAGTTCGAAAGGTGTATATTTCTGCTGGCCTCTTCCAAAGGTATTTGAAAATTCCCATCCTCTAAGTCGAGGCTACTGACATAATTCGCCTCTCTTATTCGGTCGAGAATGGGCGATATCCGTGGCAAGGGCTTAAATGACGAAAATCCATGCACAGTATCCAAGTACCGGTCTTCTTCCTAGCCAATGCAATTGGTGAATTGTACGTACACCCTTAGGCTTCGATTAATACCTTATTAAGGAGTTCCCATCCTCTAAGTCGAGGCTACTGACATAATTCGCCTCTCTTATTCGGTCGAGAATGGGCGATATCCGTGGCAAGGGCTTAAATGACGAAAATCCATGCACAGTATCCAAGTACCGGTCTTCTTCCTAGCCAATGCAATTGGTGAATTGTACGTACACCCTGAGGCTTCGATTAATACCTTATTAAGGGGTTATTGGTAGCCCATTGGATTTAGCAGGGACCGGACTTGATAATAACCATCCCCAAAATCATGGGGTGTTGCACTACGCCGTATACCCTGCTCCGGAACCACAGGGGACGGGGTGCTTGGTATCGGGCTACCCTCTCTCACCGGTCTCAACGGGGTGTTCTGTTCGTCGTGCGATGACTGTGTCGATATCACGTTGGAATGTAGCGGGACGGAATGCAGTTCGAAAGGTGTATATTTCTGCTGGCCTCTTCCAAAGGTATTTGAAAATTCCCATCCTCTAAGTCGAGGCTACTGACATAATTCGCCTCTCTTATTCGGTCGAGAATGGGCGATATCCGTGGCTAGGGCTTAAATGACGAAAATCCATGCACAGTATCCAAGTACCGGTCTTCTTCCTAGCCAATGCAATTGGTGAATTGTACGTACACCCTTAGGCTTCGATTAATACCTTATTAAGGAGTTCCCATCCTCTAAGTCGAGGCTACTAACATAATTCGCCTCTCTTATTCGGTCGAGAATGGGCGATATCCGTGGCAAGGTGTAATGGTCGTTTATATCCTATTCTAAAGGAAGCTATTTTTTGAAACCCATTTTCTATCAATTAGGCTTATCATTACCATTTATAAATGCCGCACAAAATTATATATGTTTTGATTTCGTTTCTGCTCAAAATTTCACCATTATCATTGTAAATGGTAATTAAAATAATTTGAATTCTAACGTACTTTGTCCCTGGAATTGTCAACCACTGTTTACGCTGAAGCTGAGATCATTTAGTAAACAAATGCTTTTATAACAGTTTGGTATCTGCTGATTATTGATTACTCCAATAGCTTAACACGACATTTCGTCTTTACAGACAAAAAATAGAAACTTCCTTTTTAAAATAACCTTGAAAGAGTGAACATTAAAAAAAAACTATTAAGCAGCAAATTTTTCATCATCATATTAATATATATTTTTTTCAACAAATGTCTAAAGTAAAGCAATAATAATTAAAAATCTATTGTGTAAAATTTCTAAAAACTACGTAAGTATTTTTTCAAGAAAATACATCGACAGTGTGGTTAAGTGATTGTTCTTTCACAGAATACCGTCGCTTGTCATATGAGGCTTGGAAAGATTGAGGAAATTATTATTGAATCCTGCCCAATCGCATGCCGTGTCATAACCTAAATTTTGTCAGTGAACTTTCAACTCATAACTACCCCAAGATTAAGCCATATCAAACGCTTATAAGGAATCCTATTCCGCCAGGGAACACGCTTATCCTAATTCTGGCAATTTCAACCTACCACACGAAAATCTTAATTGCTTATGAAATAACCTGGCGAGTTGATTACATTTACTTATAAGCAATCCATTCAGTTTTGAAGGAAGATTAGGTTGATCAAGCCAATGACTGTATGTATAAGCGTGTATTAGTCATTGATTCAAGAATATTTTGGGCGATTTCTGACAAAATGTACGTTAGCCTCATTGTCATACTATTATAGAAGTTGCGCGGAAAAAAATCATTGACGAGCCCCAAAAAATTCGTTTCATAAAAGTTACGCAGAAACAACAACAAAACTTGAAGAGCCCAAAAAAATTGTGTATCATAAAACTTACGCACAAACAACAACAAAATCATTGACGAGACCAAAAATGCATATCATCGAAGTTATGCAGCAACAACAAAAAAACCCATTGACGAGTCTCCAAAGAATACTATCATCAATACCAAAAACACTTTTTTATTCATAATAAAACCACTCAAACCAATAACAACAACACAACCAGACGGTCCAGCCACGGCGGTAATTGCTTTGCGTACCAACTGCTGCGCGCACCCCCACAATATCCATCAATTCTGCCTAGCAACAAGTTCATCATCATTATCGTCCCCATTCCATCATGATCGTCATAATGAAGTTATGCACTTGTCATCTCGTTACTTAAAGTGAAGATCATCATTATAATATAGCACTGCACTCCAAAACATTAGAACCACATCAACGGAAGGTTATGTGTAATTAAGCAAATTTATTATTAATATAATCATCCAATTATTTTCTAAACCTGGATTCACTGAAATTTAATAGATTTAAGTTAAACACAATTTCCTCATAAAATCATCGCCAAAGCAAAAACATAATCTTTAATCACCAGACTAGCAATTCATCAAGCAGAAAAGGGCCCTATTTTGCGACGATGGACATCAGTACAATGGGTGAGTGATTTGATTTCTGTTTATCAATTATTTATTTTTAAAATTTTGCTTTTGCCTTGTCGATATGAAGAATTTATTTTTTTTTGATTGTTACTATCATTATGATGTAGCCAAAGAAGAATATGCAAACATATCCAATGTAATTGTATTTTTATAGACATATTCAACTTTTGCTATAAATCATAGTGTTCATTGGAATTCCACATCATAGTTATTATTTAATTAATAGAATCATAAAATTGATATGTGGTTCATAAAATAATATTTTCTACAGTGTATAAAATATCCAAAATTTTGTTATAAGTGAAATATTTGAATTCTCTACTATTGACCTAATTTGATATTGTTTGTTATTAGATATTTAAAAATGATTATTTCGCATATTTATTTCATGTGTCATAATGATCATTTTTACTTCACTTATATTTAGAGCACTTCATTAATGTTTACTCTACCATATTTTGTTATCAGACATCGTATACATGAATTTAAAATATACGAAGTTTTATATAGTTTAGTTAATTACACATAAGATATTCTTGATTTTGTTATAATAAAATGCATATTTTTCAAAAGTATAACATAAAAATGTTAGTTGGATAAATTCTAATTTATGGGTGTTTCGTTTCCAGACAATGGACCGGTGATAAAGTAGTTGAGTAACTAGAATTTAGTTTAGGGGTTCTAAAAAAATTACGCCATTAGAACCAAGGTAGGGAGGGTTTCGAGGCACTTATTCTCACCAACACCTGAGAATATAATGTGAGATTTTTAGGGATATCGTTTTGTTTCTTTTAAATAATGGGGACTTTAGTTTGTTACAAATATCACCAATGGTTTTATTTGTTTTCAGTTTAATGATTAGGAGTCTATAATATTTTGTTGTGTGGTACCAATAATTCAAATTCTCAATGGAATGGACACGAACCCCCCAAAGACTGTTTGCTAGCCTCATCAATGGCTCCTACGTCCACTTCATTTAGAGATGTCTCCAATACAATAAAGTTTTAGAAAATGGTACGTTACAAAGGGCTTAAATGACGAAAATCCATGCACAGTATCCAAGTACCGGTCTTCTTCCTAGCCAATGCAATTGGTGAATTGTACGTACACCCTGAGGCTTCGATTAATACCTTATTAAGGAGTTCATTGACCTTTTCCTTGGTGGTTTGGATTTCTGGGTTCCTTGCAGTGTACCGTAGTTTGTATGGCCGATCGTCGTTCATAACAATGCAGTGAGAAGCGACTGTAGAAAATCCGTGTAACTCCTGAAATTAGCTTAGCACTTCTGTTTGATCAGTGGGGCACTTACCGTAGAGGGGGTTTAGTCCTGGGTTTATGGTGTTCGTGTCGTCGTCGTCCTCGACTTTCGGTGGTTGGTGTGTTGTTACTGTTAGGTGTAAATGTTTTTCGTTCTATCTGGGCGTTGTGCTTCCTCGGTATTCCAGGTATTTCACAGCTCAGACCAGAACAAAGTATTTTGTTCCGTTGGAGAAAATCCACTCCAAGATTATCTCTACAAGCGTGGGGCATAATCAAGAATTCAATTTTATCCGGTACTGCTCAAAGCTTAGATCTGTGACCACAGTGTGTTGAACTGCTATGAACCGCCTGTCATCCCAATTATTATACCCACTCTTCATGGCCTGTGGATCAATTGTTTAGGTGAAAGACTTGCTAATGAAACTTTTAGTCGCCTTTGTGTCAATGGTGGAGGCGATAGTTTAAATTTGTCCTTTAAATTTTCCATAAATCGCGGGGAAAAGAACAATTTCAGAAAATATTTTTGAAACTCCTCTTAGGGCCGCCAAGGTTTACTGTCCATGAATCACTTCTGGCACGGTGATCAATATGCTCTTAGGGCTCTGCTGCATCTCCATTATTTTTTCCAATATCTGAAAGAATTACAGTGATTTCAAATTTTTACAGCCAATATTTGCTTCCATAATTATGGTCTCTTCGCCATCCACCTCTGTACCCACCAAGTCTTTCCCATAGTCTTTTCATGATATCCGGGGAATGGTCTTGTACTATGACGAATATCTTTCGAATTATCGAATTTTAAAAATTCAATATCGTAGGCAATCCTTAAGCTAGGACTTATTATTGTATAAGTGACCTAGACGGGAATGGTAATAAGACATTTGGAAACTAGAGATCTGGATAAGTACTCTCACTATGTCCAGGATATGGATGCTTCGTTTTGGTTACGTAGTGGTATTCTTTAGGAAGGGAGGGTTCTCAGGTTGGTGTAACTTCATTCCCATTCAGAAATTGTCTCTTGTAGATTGTGATCATCAACATTAATTTTAAAGTGTTTCCTAGTGAATATTTCACCCTGTAAATATCCACACACATATCTGCATTTAAAATGCATGAAATGTTCATGTATTTTATATTCATGACATTTTTTGGCAGCTCACTTTTGGCATTGCGAGTGTTTTCAACAGCACATCCAAAATATTCTCGTATGTAGGCCCAAAAATAAAACATGCACTCCGATCAAAAACATTTATTCTGCAAGGTAGATAGCAAAAAGGATGTTTTTTGTTTTGCATGACCAATTTTTTTTCGTAACATCTACTCCAAAAGCCCAAATGCGGAAAAGGGCAATTTAAGTTTCATGCTTGCAGAATGAACGTCAACGAACACCTTTGTCTTAACAAGAGAAACAGAAAAAGAAGCAAAAAAGGAACATAACAAAATATGATTTTGACACCAACAAAAATAAAAATCTCAACTTTCACGTTTTAAAGCGAACAACAACAAAAACACTCATACAGTTGAGGTAAAAAATGTTTACAGAAAATCCACTCCCCACTTTTCATGTAAATAAAGGCTTAGCAAAAAAAGATGATACCGACCGGTCATGTTGTTGATTTGAACAGACAAACCATCAAATTACGATTTGTTTCATGGATTGTGCATTTTTGTTGTTGTTTGATTTGTAATCCGGTATCCGAGAGGTTGAGTATTAGTATTTATTGTTACATTTGACCTTTTTCCTTCATTTGTTGGTATTCCTGATACACGTTTATTGATTTGGGTCTGGCCAATAAATCCGAATAATTAATGCCAAATCTCGTTCTTTTTTTGTGATTTAAATTTGTATTTAGATTTGGTGATTGGTTGCTTTTTTAAAGATTTTGCTTCCCTTTTGAATGTATTTCTTGAAATGTTCTCACAATTATAAGACATTGGAATTTCTTGAGAGCTTCCTTGAACAACTGTTTAAGGATTTTTTTAAGGATTTAAAGTATCTGAAATGTTAATACTATACTATGCTAATACTACTAATAACATGAATACAAGTATATAAAGAAATGACAATGTGGATTGCCGTCATTGTTAAGCTTTAAGCAAACGTATGACATTTTTATATAAGAAATCTATTATATTTCTTTATATAAGGGGAAAAATATGATTTAAAGGAAAGGACCAAAGAGGGACGTACCCAACTATATAATACACGTATGGGCGTAGAATCTTTGGTGGACCTTTGATATAAAACCAGATAGAACCTGGTATAAACCGGATATATCTATATATGAATCGACTTGAATGAATCCAAACACATGCGATTCGATAATCTATGCACAATTCCAGCACGCCCTGTGCAAAATTCCATCTGAATCGGACAAACATTAGGTATTTGAGGCATTATTTAGACTAAAAAACTAGAATGTAATTTAATGTTCATCAGCAAAAGTAATCATAGGTATATATCGATTCCTTTTGCATGTTACAAACAAATGCACAAAGACATAATCCAGTGTGTGTAGGATATAAGAAGGTAGTAATGCATATTAAATATTTTTAGTCGGGAGATTTGGTACCCGAAGAGAAATATGAAATAAGAAATTTAACTATAATTTCATATTTCAAAACGTGGTCCAACCCAGAATATCAAAAAGGCATTATATTGGAACTACCCTAAAACTTCCGACAATCTTGCTCATTCTTGCTAAGTAGATTTAGTATTCAATGAGACTCTAAAATACCAAATTATAGGTAATTCGGTTGAAAAACTGAAAGTGTGGTGGTACCTATATATGGGAAATTACAAGATTCTTTTAAAATTCCATTAAAAAAATTTTGAAAATTTTTTTTGCGAGCACATTTATGATTTTTGGTACGTAGGTTAAGAAAAATATGTTGATTCGAAATCTGTTCGCATTCACATTCGGATGCTGCGCACAAAAGTTATAGCGGTTTTAAATCTTGTATTTCAAATATAAATTAAATGAATTCCCATTCGTTGTAATTCGCGAATTTCTTCACAAATGCTTAAACACCATTGTTTTCTTTGCATACTAGTCAAATCACACTGAAATACGGTTTAATAGTCGCGAAAAACAAATAGAAACATGAAGATATGGGAAAATAAAATAAATTAATTTTAGAATTAAAACATTTTTTTTTTTTTTGAATTTTCGATTTTTTTAGTATGGTTAAGAGGATACGGTTTTGCCTTAATCTTCTAAAATATACCACGCTTTCTTCTGCAAATTCTTTTAGATGATTGTTACATATCGGCAGATTCATCTGATAACATTGAAAATCTTAAAAAATTTCACGTCGGAAAATAAAATTAATTAATTTTTGAATTAAAAAATTTTTTTTTTTTTGAATTTTCGATTAATGGCTAAAATATATTGCACTTACAATACATAAAAATGATCAATATTGACCCCCAAAATCTTGAAGCTTGTGATGGTGGAAGAAAATCCCTAGCTGGGTTTTGCATTATTAGCTAAGTTTTTTTTTTAATTAATTTTTAAAAATCAATGGGGGTCTTTAGCACAATTTTAATTATTAATTTATTCGTAAACTGTTTAATATTGCTTTTCTCGGTAAGCAATATTTTTCCTCTTAATTAGATCTAAAAATTTTCTTTTGAGATAAAATCAATACGCAAAAACCATCATACTGAAAATAGCACAACTGCAAGAAAATTAAAATTTCGACTTACTTTTTCCATGTTTAATTTTTACTTCAATTTTGTACCTATTTATTAAAAAAAGCATAGCAATTTTTATTTCTATAAACATACAATTTGTGAGGCTATAACTATGTGAAGGAGTCAACCAATGAAATCGGGGTTTTAAGAAGAGTTGTTTGATTTGCTATTGGCTATCTTTTTGTCATATACAATCAATTTGAAATAAGTGTGAAAAACATGGAAAAATACGCTAAATTTTAATTTTTTTTGCAGTTGTGCTATTTTCAGTATGATGTTGTTGTTTTATTGATTTTATCTCAAGAGAAAATTTGTATAAATCCATGTAAAAATATTGCTTAAGAGAGAAAAGCAATATTTCGCGATTATAATAAGTACGCGAAATTTGTCAAAATAAGTTTTTAAAAATTAATTTAAAAGAAATCCTTAGCTAATAATGCATAACCCAAGGATTTACCTATATCACGCCGTTTTATTGGAAGGTTTTAAAGTTGAAAAATGTGTCACTGTGTAAGAGTTTCGACGTCATTAATGGCTAAATATATTGCACTTACAATACATAAAAATGATCAATATTGAAAAGCTTGCAATTCGCGAATTAGTTGAAAACAGTTGATGCGCAAGCGATTTTCGTATAAACCGAATCAATGTCTTTCAATAATTATTAATTTTTCGATGTTTAATTTAGCGGTCAAAGTGTGCCACTCGATGCACTTTACTATGCAAAAACCCTAAAAATAGCTGAAAATCACGCAACGTACATACGATTTTTATGGGCATCCGATTTCAGCAGGGACGTACGCAGGGGGGATGCCGGGGGTCTTTGGAACCCAATTGCAAAGAAGCTACAGTGAGCACATTCATGAGATATACACTAAACGAAGCAGAATCACGAGTTCTACGATCCTATAATTAGTTTATTCTATTATCTGGATGCGCATCCTAATTATAAGATAAATTAAAAAAACACCGAATATCCGGCTTCAAAATGTCAGCATCCATTTTGGGTGGATGCAGTGATTATATCGAAAAATCATACATTAGAACCATATTGTCCATGGGGTATTCTGCAACTTAGTCACTGATCACATGTGCGTGCGTTGTGTAGTTTAGTCACAAATCGGGAACGAACACAAAAAAACTCATTGGCTTCAACACATTTTCACCCATTTTTTATACCCTCCACCATAGTATGGAGGGTATATTAATTTTGTTTTTCCGTTTGTAACTCATCGAAATAATTATTTCCGATCCTATAAAGTATATATATTCTTGATCAGAGTAAAATTCGATCTAAGCATGTCCGTCTGTCCGTCTTTTGTAATCACTCTAGCGTTTAAACGAGTTGAGATAGATCGCCAAAATTTTGCACAGAGTCGTCTGTTGTCTGCAGGTAGGTCAAGTTCGAAGATGGGATATATCGGTTCACGTTTAGGCATAGCTCCCATATAAGAGTGCTCCCAAATTTTCGGTATTTTGGTGTTCTTGAGCGCGTTTTTCAACCCAATTCCCTGAAATTTGCTACATTGGGTTCGTATTGGATACTAAATGTCTCCACAAAAAAATATAAATATAGGTCCAGTTTTCATCCGAAAATTATAAATATAGGTCCGGTTTTCATCCGAATTCGCTGAAATTTGGTACATTGGGTTCTTATTGGGTACCAAATGTCCCCACTAAAAATTATAAATATAGGTCCACTTTTTCTGGTAGCCCCTATATAAGGATACATCCCAATTTCCAGTTTTTGAGGGGTTTTGACCAGATTTTTTCACCGAATTGGCTGTAATTTAGTAATTTGAGTTCTTATTGGATATCAAATCTCTCCACAAAAAATTATAAATATAGGTAATTTTTTTCGGGTAGCCCTCATATAAGGGTACCCCCCAATTTTCGGTATTTTAGGGTTCTTGAGCGCGTTTTTCAACCCAATTCCCTGAAATTTGCTACATTGGGTTCGTATTGGATACTAAATGTCTCCACAAAAAAATATAAATATAGGTCCATTTTTTTTCATCCGAAAATTATAAATATAGGTGAGCGCGGTTTTCATCCGAATTCGCTGAAATTTGGTACATTGGGTTCTTATTGGGTACCAAATGTCCCCACTAAAAATTTTAATATAGGTCCACTTTTTCTGGTAGCCCCTATATAAGGGTACCTCCCAATTTCCAGTTTTTGAGGGGTTTTGACCGGATTTTTTCACCGAATTGGCTGTAATTTAGTAATTTGAGTTCTTATTGGATAGCAAATCTCTCCACAAAAAATTATAAATATAGGTAAATTTTTTCGGGTAGCCCCCATATAAGGGTACCCGCAACTTTCGATATTTTGAGGTTCGTGAGCGCGTTTTTCAACCGAATTCGCTGAAATTTGGTATTTTGTAGTCGTATATGGTAACAAATCTCCCCACCAAAAATTATTAATAATCACCCCTTTTTAGGGGTAGTCCCCATATAACCCCCTTTTTTAAATTAAAATAGTTATATGATTTGTTCCGTGTGTTGCGGTAGGGTAGTCGTTACAGGGAATAGTCAATTTTTACCCTACTAAAGACTATTTAGCCATCTGTTGTAAGCATTCCGCCTTCTAAAGATATTGTGATAAAAAAACTCAAATATGACGATAATGAAATATATCGGTAGACATTTAGGCATCTCCTCAATATAGTAATACCTCCTGAAGGAAAGAATTGAGATAAACAATTAAAATATTGGGTTCAAAATTGGTATATACCGGTCATTAATTATGCATAGCCCTCATATAATGATATCCCCAAATATTCACTGTTTCCTACACTATGTAATCAATATTGGTCCCCCTATATACCCTTTGTAATCTAAATTACAGTCCACTTTTGGATCCACTTTTTGGATCTTACAGATGTTAGGAAAAATCCCCATTAAAAATTGCTGAATTTTGTATTTGGTGTACATAATGCCCACTTTTTGGTATGTTCCCTATATTTTCATTGCATGTATCTGTCAGTATAACTATGGTGGAGGGTATCCAAAGTTCGGCCCGGCCGAACTTAATGCTTTTTCACTTGTTTACATTACCACCATCACAGCTTCCACGCAACTTATTATTTATTACCAATATTTCAAGATTTTGACAAGAACACTTCATTTTATAGAATTGAATTTAAATTATATGCAATATGTTCATATTTCGCGAGTTATAATCTTGCAAACCTCAGCTTCAAGGAATTTAAAAGATTTTTGTAATTTCCCATATGGAGCTACCATAAAAACAGAGAGACAATATTGATCGGTGTTGGTAGGGACATTTGCTATAAAAAAACTAAAATAGCAAATTACAGATAATATAGTTGAAAATACTGAACATTTTTGAACATTTTTGGGGATAATCCAGAAGCCTGGAGTAGCATAAATTTAATTTTAAACTTAAAAATCAACTTTTATGCTGAGTGTTCTTCCCAGTGCACTATAGGTCAAATCAACACTTTTTCTGTGCAAAATTCGTAGCGCCAACAAAATAATAGTAGTCGTCATGAAATTTGGCCCAACCGATTTTTTTTTGTTACTTGAATCGTTATTGTTGAATTTGGAAGAAATCGGTTCAGATTTGGATATAACTCCCATATATATTTTCGTCCGATTTTATGTAAATGGTGCACCATACTGCCAATATTAGTCCGATTTAGACAATATTTTGCACAGAGTATTGAATTAGGTCTAGATTGATATGTGTCATGTTTTGTTGAAATCGTTTCAGATTTAGATATAGCTCCCATATATAGTTTCGTCCGATTTTATGTAAATAGAGTACCATACTGCTAATATTGGTCCGATTGGGACAACATTTTGCACAGTGAACTGAATTAGGTCTAGATATATATTTGACAAGTTTTGTTGAAATCGGTTCAGTTTTAGATATAGCTCCCGTATATATTTTCGTCCGATTTTATGTAAATAGAGCACCATACTGCCAATATTAGTCCGATTGAGACAAAATTTTACACAGAGTATTGAATTGATGTATTGGAAGTTTTGTTGGAATTGGTTCTGATTTCGATATAGCTCCCATTTATAGTTTCGTCCGATTTTAGGTAAATTGTGCACCAAACTGAAAATGTTTGCCCGATTGGGACAAAATGTTGCACAGCGTACGGTATTTAGTCGAGTTTGACATCTGTGAAGTTTTGTTGAAATCGGTTCAGATTTATATATAGCACACATATATAGTTTCGTCCGATTTTATGTAAATGGTGCACCAAACTCCCAATAATGGTCCGATTTAAACGAAATTTTGCCCAGCGTATGGAATTCAGTCCAGTTTGACATCTATGAAGTATTCCTTGAGATTTTAGGTAAGTGGTGCACCAAACTTCCAATATTTATGCGATTGACATGCAATTTTTTTCAGCCCCGTCCGACTTTTGATCTTTCCTTACTGGTTGTCTTTGAAAACATTCATCTTTCTGTGACATTTTTCCAAATTTTGCGCTAATTTTAAGCAAAATAAATGTACTATTTGCTTTAAAATTTTCTCTCTTTCATCCGAAATGTTGTCGACATCAATTTTGCTCACTACATATTTGAAAACAGCACCAGGTTTTTTCGGTTTGTTACCTTCTTTTCGCCATATTTCAAAAAATCGATTTTTTATACGGAGGTTGTCTAGATAAAAGAGGCATTACTCGCAAAACGCAAAAATCGCAAGTTAAAATAAATTGAAAATAACTCATTACTTATTACTTAATTTATGTGCAAAATTTCAAAGACTTCATATTGGGTCATTTTTTTTTATAGCTTACTGAAAATCAATCTATCAAATTACTTTAACCCTTTAAAGCCTTCATAGGCTAAAAGGCTAATTTCAAGTTTACGTGTCGCAAACATAAACATGTTTTAATTTAATTTAAATATGTTCACTTGTATCTATATTTTCCATTTTACACAAATTAATTATTGCAAACACAATCGAAATAACACGCCCTCAAAATTGACTAAGCACCACTGAAATGTAAGCATATTTATAGAATAAATTGTATTGAGCGACTTTCACGGCTGATGTGTTACGGTACTTTATATTTAGCACTAATAAATATTACGTGTCCTTATTTTGGAGTGTTCTAAATACAAAAACAACAAAAACTAGTGAAAAACGTCACTTTTATTTTTTTTAATTTTGCACAGAAAAACCGGTCATTGGCCTGTAGTGCAGTGTAGATGTAAAAAACCACCAAATATCAAGACCGACAAAAATCAAAAAATGCGCACAGCTCCAACTCTTTTTCTAATGTGTTCTTTATTTTTTGTTAAAGCTGAAATGCATCGACAGACTCACATGCAGATCGGTACCTTTACGCTGTTTGTATTTCTAACTATATACAAACTTGACGTGCATACAGACAAATTCATATAGTCATAGAACTTTACGCCGACTAATATATACGTTAAAGCTTCGGAGTTGACCAGAATCGATTTTTGGACTGAATTCGGTACGATATACACATGTTGGTCTCAATTTTTGTAATCTGTCTTTAGTTTAGTATTTTGTTTTCTTCTGGCAACCATTTACAACGGCATAGCCAACACATAAAAGTTAGGAACGGTTTTAAGCATTTTCAAGAACCTCATAATTGCTTTAAAAAGTCTACGCCTAAAGACTTCATAATGGCTTTCAAAATGCGGCTAAAAATCCAAGCCTTATGACATCATTATGGCAGCAATTTATAACGGCATAGGCAATACATACAGTTTTAGAAGGATTTCAGGCATTTTCAAAAGTTCAGTCAGGCAGGTTTTTTTACTTGTTTAAAAATTAGTGCCATTCGCTTAGTTCACCTCAACACTCTGTTCGAAATTATTTAAATTTTATATAATTTCAACTTATATGTATTTATTGTCATTGTGTATTACTAATTTTTAATCCCACTCACAAAATTACATTTTTCTTCATATGAAACGCTAAATATCAGATTACCTCAAAAACAAAATTTTCTAAATTAGGAAAATAAATCTAATATATCAACAGGTTCCCATCATCATGACATTCTACATTAATATATAACATGACATTATTATACCAATGGAAATGTTTTATTTCGATGCCTAAAGCATAGCCCAAAATCATTAATTACATGTAGATATGTATGTGTGGGCTCATGCAGGTGATAACAATGAAATATGCACGAAACACCGACACAAAATGGAACAAACGAAATTTTAAAATAAAAAAAAATAATTGGGCAATAAGACAAAGTTAGAATATCGTGATTGGCAATGTAAATGTGGCTTTTGAAGATTATGAAGAATCAAATATATGCTTAACATATGTCGACATTTTTGTTTCAAATTCGTATTGTTTTATTAAAAAATAATCCAGGAATTTAAAATTAATGTGTTTAATATATTATTTCAAAATCGCTACCATTATATAAAGATTTTTTATTCAGAGAGAAATAAAACCACAGCCAATTTGGTTGAAAAATGTAGCCTTAAGTTCATTAAGGAACATTGAAAATAAATAATTCACGCCATAAGGCCTTTAAGGACCATTGGAAAATGTTTTAAAAATCCACGTTTTAAGGCCAATAGAGATCATTGAAAAGTCCACTCCTTAAGCCATTTAAGGATCATTGAAAAATTCCAAGCCTTAAGGCATTTAAGGATTCTTTAAAAAAATCACGCGTTATAGCTTCAATATGGCATTGAAAACTATGTACAAAAAAAATCCAAGCCTTAAAATACCACACATTAAGTCCTTAAAGAACCATTTTTATGGACCATGGCAAACATTTTTTAAAATCGCCCGCCTAGAAGGACCCTTGGAACAAATTTATAAAAAAGTTCGCGTCTTAAGGCCATTTAGAAAAAATTCTTAAAAAATCCACGACATAAGGCTTTTAAGAACCATTAAAAAAATCTTCACCAATCCAGGTAAGGCCTTTAAGGACCATTGATTTTTTTTTAAAATCAACACCTTAATAACTAATTCTTTTAAGGTTGTTAAATTTTATTTTAAAAATCCGCTCTATTAGTCTATTATGTATGTGTAAAATTTTTGTTTTTAAAAATGTAACCCTAATACCTCTGATGTTTAAACCAGTATGGAAAGTAGTAAAGACGGACGGGCCGATTATATGATACCCTTCACCACTTTGGGTATATTGTACATATGTATCCTTACAAATGCATGTCCATGTTCCCTCGAAGGAACCTACTCATGCCTTTCTACAACCTATACTAAATTTGATTTCATTCGGGCAGATTTAGAGTCGTCAGCGTACCATGGGACAAATTTATGGAAAACGATTTATATCAAAATTGATACACGCTATTCGGTACGCCGCACTGTTAAAAATTTAATATCAATCAGACACCCATTCAAAATACATATGGAAGCTATGGTTGCACCAATTTCATTAAATCGCAATAACGTCATTCAAGTCTCAATTTAATACGTTGTGCAAAATTTTGTGTTAATCGGACAAATATTAGGAGTTTGGTGCACCATTTATGTAAAGTCGGACGAACATATGTATATGTGGGAGCTAGCTATATCGAAATATGAACCGATTTTCCCGAAACTCACCACTCATCATTCTAGACTCAATACAGTACTCTATGCCAAATTTCGTGCAAATCGAAGGATATATAGGGACTTTGGTGCACTATTTACCTAAAATCGGACGAAAATATATATGGGAGCTATATCTAAATCTGAAGCGATTTTCACGAAATTTAACACATATCGTGGTCGACTTAATTCAGTACGATATGGCAAATTTCGTGCAAATCAAATGCTATAAAGGGAATTTGGTACACAATTTACCTAAAATCGGACGAAAAGCTATATCTAAATCTGAACCGATTTTCACAAAACTTAGCACATATCTCTCTAGACACAATTTAGTATGCTATGTCAAATTTCTTGCAAATCGAAAGTAGTATAGGTACTTTGGTGCACCATTTACCTAAAATCAGACGAACATATATATGGGAGCTATATCTAAATCTGAACCAATTTTCCCACTTTTTCAATAGGGTTCGTCCTTCGGCCAAATAAATGAGCTGTGCCAAATCTCAACCAATTCGAATTAAAAGTGCGACAAGTACTTCGTTTACAATTTAACATGGACAGACAGACGGACGGACCGACTGACATGCATAAATCGACCTAAAAAGTGATTATATGCATATTTTCAAAAGCAACCATGTGTCTATCTCGTTTCCTTTTGCCTGTTACAAACATATACACAAAGAAATAATACCCTGTGCCACAGTGTGGTGAAGGGTATAAAAAATATACGCTTAAGACCTCATTATATCTTTGAAAATTCTTAAAAATTCCAAAATTCAAATCCCTAAGGTCTGACTATGGCTTTGAACATTCTTTAGAAATCAAGTTTTAATGGACATTGAAAAAACTATTTAATTAATCTTCGAATTAAAGCTATTAATGAATTCTTTAAAAAATCCACGCCTTGAGAGCTTTACTCTTACCGAATTATGAATTATGTCCTTTAATGGTTGTGGAAAATCACTAAGCTCAAATTTTAGCGTAGCATACTGAATTGAGTCTAGAATTGTAATTCAAAAGCGGTTAAACTTAATATGATCCAAACGGATTTGTTTTAAAAACACAAATCCGATGTGGTACATCACTGTGGGTATACTAACTGAAATATATTTTTCCAATACAATAATTGTATAATAATTACAAGGTCAAAGAAACTGAATATTTCTCATTCCCACATAGCGAACAAGTCATAATCACCTATTTTTCTACTCATTCTCCTTTTGACAGTTTCAACAAAGGTGGAGGTGGAGTTTCTCCAAGATGATAATAGCTTTTAAAGAGCATTTAAACATTTTGCCCTTATCCGCTTTTGTTTGTATTTGTGTCATTGTTATACGCATTCTCACCTTTCGCTTTAAATATTTGACATACTTAATTAAATACAGAAGTTTATTCTGCTGCGAATGATGATGCTGCTGCTTGACCTACTTCCGCGTTCCTGACATTTATCCGCTTTTACAATGGGGAGCGAGATAAACTTGAGAAATTCCATTCATTGTTTTATGAAATGACACGTAGTAGCGGCAGCAACGACAGCAGCAGCATAATTTCATTGTTATTTCAGACAATGTTTTTAAGTAAACAGCCACAATGTTTATTTGTTTAATTAAATTGTTTAAAATAAACCCGAGAACAGAATCCTGCCGCCATTCAGGGAATATTATTATTTGTAACAACACACACCCACCCATAATGAATGGGAATAAATTCAATTGTTTGTAAATTATTCCTGTACAAGGACATTAACGAGGCGTTGCGGTAACAATGACGTATTTGTAATGGAATATATGGTATATGTTTTTTTATTGTGGGGGTTTTTTAATGAATGGAGAACCATGGATGGAACGGACATTTATTGCCATTCATATATTTGTAGTATTTTGAATTGAACATGTTGAACAAATTTTTCTACAAATTTCAGCAAAATGTAAATTGGAAAGTTTTAATCCCCCACCGAATTTTGAAATCGGGGGTACAGCTCTATGGAGCGGTGAACTATGTGATGTTCTGCATATAATAATGGCCTCAAGAGCAACTTAAAAATCAGATAAAAATAAAATTTTCAGCTCATTGCTCCCCCCTATATATCATGTCATCATCACCGAAAGTTATAGGCGTCGTCCTTGACCATAACCGAAACTTCATGCAAAATTTCAAAGCGATAAGCCCGACATTTCCACTCTCTAGTGGGGCGGGTATATCGACACCTATACACAAATTCATGCCCTTCAGAGTAAATATTTACGCCCCTAAATTCAGCTTTTGTCATATTTCACACAAAAGTCTTGGTCGATTAGATCCGCTAAATATTGACCAATCTTCATCAAAGTAGTCGTGCTTCCTTTGGCCAGATTCCTTTCCTGGTGTAAAATTTCTTGGTGTTAGGGTCATAATTGTGGCCTCTACAGTAACCAGATAATTCATCCCCTAAATATTTACGGATCATTGCCAACAATAGGAGTCTTCAATGGCCAGAACCCATCATACATGCAAAATGTCATGACAATTGGTCCATAAATGCGGCCTGTATGACCGGGCAGACACACATATGTAGATCGAGTCAGCTAGTCAAGATATGATGATCGGTATACTTAAAGGTGGGTCTAGGACCATTATTCCTCGGTGTTACTCTCTTGGGGTTGCCCAAAGCTGTAATATCCTGACAACATAGTTCTTTAGGGTATAAACATCAAACTAGAGTCAATTCTGTTATAAAGTGTTAATGAGGGCTACCCTAAAAAGTAGATCAATATCGATAATTAATAGTAGTAGGATTATATACCCAGGCAGAACCCAAAATACCAAATTGGAGCATATTAGGTTAAAAATGTGTCCAAATAAAGGGAAGTTATATGGAGCTACCCCAAAAACCACCGATATATTCCATTTTTCAATAACAACAACCTAGGAGTAATAGCAATGTATGTGCACACATGCAAAGCTCTGTCTGTAAATATCTCGAAATTAAAGAAATACTCAATCCACCTTGTGGTGGAGGGTATAACGTATTTAAAACCTCATTATGACTATGAAAGTTCTTTTAAAAATCCACGCCTTGAGACCTCATTATGACTATGAAAGTTCTTTTAAAAATCCACGCCTTGAGACCTCATTATGACTATGAAAGTTCTTTTAAAAATGACTATGAAAGTTCCACGCCTTGAGACCTCATTATGACTATGAAAGTTCTTTTAAAAATCCACGCCTTGAGACCTCATTATGACTATGAAAGTTCTTTTAAAAATCCACGCCTTGAGACCTCATTATGACTATGAAAGTTCTTTTAAAAATCCACGCCTTGAGACCTCATTATGACTATGAAAGTTCTTTTAAAAATCCACGCCTTGAGACCTCATTATGACTATGAAAGTTCTTTTAAAAATCCACGCCTTGAGACCTCATTATGACTATGAAAGTTCTTTTAAAAATCCACGCCTTGAGACCTCATTATGACTATGAAAGTTCTTTTAAAAATCCACGCCTTGAGACCTCATTATGACTATGAAAGTTCTTTTAAAAATCCACGCCTTGAGACCTCATTATGACTATGAAAGTTCTTTTAAAAATCCACGCCTTGAGACCTCATTATGACTATGAAAGTTCTTTTAAAAATCCACGCCTTGAGACCTCATTATGACTATGAAAGTTCTTTTAAAAATCCACGCCTTGAGACCTCATTATGACTATGAAAGTTCTTTTAAAAATCCACGCCTTGAGACCTCATTATGACTATGAAAGTTCTTTTAAAAATCCACGCCTTGAGACCTCATTATGACTATGAAAGTTCTTTTAAAAATCCACGCCTTGAGACCTCATTATGACTATGAAAGTTCTTTTAAAAATCCACGCCTTGAGACCTCATTATGACTATGAAAGTTCTTTTAAAAATCCACGCCTTGAGACCTCATTATGACTATGAAAGTTCTTTTAAAAATCCACGCCTTGAGACCTCATTATGACTATGAAAGTTCTTTTAAAAATCCACGCCTTGAGACCTCATTATGACTATGAAAGTTCTTTTAAAAATCCACGCCTTGAGACCTCATTATGACTATGAAAGTTCTTTTAAAAATCCACGCCTTGAGACCTCATTATGACTATGAAAGTTCTTTTAAAAATCCACGCCTTGAGACCTCATTATGACTATGAAAGTTCTTTTAAAAATCCACGCCTTGAGACCTCATTATGACTATGAAAGTTCTTTTAAAAATCCACGCCTTGAGACCTCATTATGACTATGAAAGTTCTTTTAAAAATCCACGCCTTGAGACCTCATTATGACTATGAAAGTTCTTTTAAAAATCCACGCCTTGAGACCTCATTATGACTATGAAAGTTCTTTTAAAAATCCACGCCTTGAGACCTCATTATGACTATGAAAGTTCTTTTAAAAATCCACGCCTTGAGACCTCATTATGACTATGAAAGTTCTTTTAAAAATCCACGCCTTGAGACCTCATTATGACTATGAAAGTTCTTTTAAAAATCCACGCCTTGAGACCTCATTATGACTATGAAAGTTCTTTTAAAAATCCACGCCTTGAGACCTCATTATGACTATGAAAGTTCTTTTAAAAATCCACGCCTTGAGACCTCATTATGACTATGAAAGTTCTTTTAAAAATCCACGCCTTGAGACCTCATTATGACTATGAAAGTTCTTTTAAAAATCCACGCCTTGAGACCTCATTATGACTATGAAAGTTCTTTTAAAAATCCACGCCTTGAGACCTCATTATTACTATGAAAGTTCTTTTAAAAATCCACGCCTTGATAAAAAAATTATTTTAAAAATCCACGCCTTGAGAAAAAAATTATTTTAAAAATCCACGCCTTGAGACCTCATTATGACTATGAAAGTTCTTTTAAAAATCCACGCCTTGAGACCTCATTATGACTATGAAAGTTCTTTTAAAAATCCACGCCTTGGGACCTCATTATGACTATGAAAGTTCTTTTAAAAATCCACGCCTTGAGACCTCATTATGACTATGAAAGTTCTTTTAAAAATCCACGCCTTGAGACCTCATTATGACTATGAAAGTTCTTTTAAAAATCCACGCCTTGAGACCTCATTATGACTATGAAAGTTCTTTTAAAAATCCACGCCTTGAGACCTCATTATGACTATGAAAGTTCTTTTAAAAATCCACGCCTTGAGACCTCATTATGACTATGAAAGTTCTTTTAAAAATCCACGCCTTGAGACCTCATTATGACTATGAAAGTTCTTTTAAAAATCCACGCCTTGAGACCTCATTATGACTATGAAAGTTCTTTTAAAAATCCACGCCTTGGGACCTCATTATGACTATGAAAGTTCTTTTAAAAATCCACGCCTTGGGACCTCATTATGACTATGAAAGTTCTTTTAAAAATCCACGCCTTGAGACCTCATTATGACTGTGAAAGTTCTTTTAAAAATCCACGCCTTGGGACCTCATTATGACTGTGAAAGTTCTTTTAAAAATCCACGCCTTGGGACCTCATTATGACTATGAAAGTTCTTTTAAAAATCCACGCCTTGAGACCTCATTATGACTATGAAAGTTCTTTTAAAAATCCACGCCTTGGGACCTCATTATGACTATGAAAGTTCTTTTAAAAATCCACGCCTTGAGACCTCATTATGACTATGAAAGTTCTTTTAAAAATCCACGCCTTGGGACCTCATTATGACTATGAAAGTTCTTTTAAAAATCCACGCCTTGGGACCTCATTATGACTATGAAAGTTCTTTTAAAAATCCACGCCTTGGGACCTCATTATGACTATGAAAGTTCTTTTAAAAATCCACGCCTTGAGACCTCATTATGACTATGAAAGTTCTTTTAAAAATCCACGCCTTGAGACCTCATTATGACTATGAAAGTTCTTTTAAAAATCCACGCCTTGAGACCTCATTATGACTATGAAAGTTCTTTTAAAAATCCACGCCTTGAGACCTCATTATGACTATGAAAGTTCTTTTAAAAATCCACGCCTTGAGACCTCATTATGACTATGAAAGTTCTTTTAAAAATCCACGCCTTGAGACCTCATTATGACTATGAAAGTTCTTTTAAAAATCCACGCCTTGAGACCTCATTATGACTATGAAAGTTCTTTTAAAAATCCACGCCTTGAGACCTCATTATGACTATGAAAGTTCTTTTAAAAATCCACGCCTTGGGACCTCATTATGACTATGAAAGTTCTTTTAAAAATCCACGCCTTGGGACCTCATTATGACTATGAAAGTTCTTTTAAAAATCCACGCCTTGGGACCTCATTATGACTATGAAAGTTCTTTTAAAAATCCACGCCTTGAGACCTCATTATGACTATGAAAGTTCTTTTAAAAATCCACGCCTTGGGACCTCATTATGACTATGAAAGTTCTTTTAAAAATCCACGCCTTGGGACCTCATTATGACGATGAAAGTTCTTTTAAAAATCCACGCCTTGAGACCATTATGACTATGAAAGTTCTTTTAAAAATCCACGCCTTGAGACCTCATTATGACTATGAAAGTTCTTTTAAAAATCCACGCCTTGAGACCTCATTATGACTATGAAAGTTCTTTTAAAAATCCACGCCTTGAGACCTCATTATGACTATGAACGTTCTTTTAAAAATCCACGCCCTGAGACCTCATTATGACTATGAACGTTCTTTTAAAAATCCACGCCTTGATACCTCATTATGACTATGAAAATTCTTGTAAAAATCCACGCCTTGATACCTCATTATGACTATGAAAGTTCTTTTAAAAATCCACGCCTTGGGACCTCATTATGACTATGAAAGTTCTTTTAAAAATTTACGCCTTGAGACCTCATTATGACTATGAAAGTTCTTTTAAAAATCCACGCCTTGAGACCTCATTATCACTATGAAAGTTCTTTTAAAAATCCACGCCTTGAGACCTCATTATGACTATGAAAGTTCTTTTAAAAATCCATGCCTTGAGACCTCATTATGACTATGAAAGTTCTTTTAAAAATCCACGCCTTGAGACCTCATTATGACTATGAGACCTCATTATAACTATGAAAGTTCTTTTAAAAATCCACGCTTTGAGACCTCATTATGACTATGAGACCTCATTATAACTATGAAAGTTCTTTTAAAAATCCACGCCTTGATACCTCATTATGACTATGAAAGTTCTTTTAAAAATCCACGCTTTGAGACCTCATTATGACTATGAGACCTCATTATAACTATGAAAGTTCTTTTAAAAATCCACGCCTTGATACCTCATTATGACTATGAAAGTTCTTTTAAAAATCCACGCCTTGATACCTCATTATGACTATGAAAGTTATTTTAAAAATCCACGCCTTGATACCTCATTATGACTATGAAAGTTAGTTTAAAAATCCACGCCTTGAGACCTCATTATGACTATGAAAGTTCTTTTAAAAATCCACGCCTTGGGACCTCATTATGACTATGAAAGTTCTTTTAAAAATCCACGCCTTGAGACCTCATTATGACTATGAAAGTTCTTTTAAAAATCCACGCCTTGGGACCTCATTATGACTATGAAAGTTCTTTTAAAAATCCACGCCTTGGGACCTCATTATGACTATGAAAGTTCTTTTAAAAATCCACGCCTTGGGACCTCATTATGACTATGAAAGTTCTTTTAAAAATCCACGCCTTGAGACCTCATTATGACTATGAAAGTTCTTTTAAAAATCCACGCCTTGGGACCTCATTATGACTATGAAAGTTCTTTTAAAAATCCACGCCTTGGGACCTCATTATGACGATGAAAGTTCTTTTAAAAATCCACGCCTTGAGACCATTATGACTATGAAAGTTCTTTTAAAAATCCACGCCTTGAGACCTCATTATGACTATGAAAGTTCTTTTAAAAATCCACGCCTTGAGACCTCATTATGACTATGAAAGTTCTTTTAAAAATCCACGCCTTGAGACCTCATTATGACTATGAACGTTCTTTTAAAAATCCACGCCCTGAGACCTCATTATGACTATGAACGTTCTTTTAAAAATCCACGCCTTGATACCTCATTATGACTATGAAAATTCTTGTAAAAATCCACGCCTTGATACCTCATTATGACTATGAAAGTTCTTTTAAAAATCCACGCCTTGGGACCTCATTATGACTATGAAAGTTCTTTTAAAAATTTACGCCTTGAGACCTCATTATGACTATGAAAGTTCTTTTAAAAATCCACGCCTTGAGACCTCATTATCACTATGAAAGTTCTTTTAAAAATCCACGCCTTGAGACCTCATTATGACTATGAAAGTTCTTTTAAAAATCCATGCCTTGAGACCTCATTATGACTATGAAAGTTCTTTTAAAAATCCACGCCTTGAGACCTCATTATGACTATGAGACCTCATTATAACTATGAAAGTTCTTTTAAAAATCCACGCTTTGAGACCTCATTATGACTATGAGACCTCATTATAACTATGAAAGTTCTTTTAAAAATCCACGCCTTGATACCTCATTATGACTATGAAAGTTCTTTTAAAAATCCACGCTTTGAGACCTCATTATGACTATGAGACCTCATTATAACTATGAAAGTTCTTTTAAAAATCCACGCCTTGATACCTCATTATGACTATGAAAGTTCTTTTAAAAATCCACGCCTTGATACCTCATTATGACTATGAAAGTTATTTTAAAAATCCACGCCTTGATACCTCATTATGACTATGAAAGTTAGTTTAAAAATCCACGCCTTGAGACCTCATTATGACTATGAAAGTTCTTTTAAAAATCCACGCCTTGGGACCTCATTATGACTATGAAAGTTCTTTTAAAAATCCACGCCTTGGGACCTCATTATGACTATGAAAGTTCTTTTAAAAATCCACGCCTTGGGACCTCATTATGACTATGAAAGTTCTTTTAAAAATCCACGCCTTGAGACCTCATTATGACTATGAAAGTTCTTTTAAAAATCCACGGCTTGAGACCTCATTATGACTATGAAAGTTCTTTTAAAAATCCACGCCTTGAGACCTCATTATGACTATGAAAGTTCTTTTAAAAATCCACGCCTTGAGACCTCATTATGACTATGAAAGTTCTTTTAAAAATCCACGCCTTGAGACCTCATTATGACTATGAAAGTTCTTTTAAAAATCCACGCCTTGAGACCTCATTATGACTATGAAAGTTCTTTTAAAAATCCACGCCTTGAGACCTAATTATGACTATGAAAGTTCTTTTAAAAATCCACGCCTTGAGACCTCATTATGACTATGAGACCTCATTATAACTATGAAAGTTATTTTAAAAATCCACGCTTTGAGACCTCATTATAACTATGAGACCTCATTATAACTATGAAAGTTCTTTTAAAAATCCACGCCTTGATACCTCATTATGACTAAGACTTTTGAAGACCATTAACATTTTTTTTAAATCTACGTTATTCATCATTCATCAGGTAACACTTGACAGATGGCCAACTATTTGATAAAACCATATACATTCAAATCGAATAATAAAGCCTGTAAGTTGTAATATTGTTAACACCGATTTAGTTTTACAAAAAAAAAATAATAATAATAAAATAAGTACCAAAAAAAATTAATTACACATCGATAGGTCATCATAACGCAATGTTGTTGTAGCGTATTCCCACACCCCTTACAATCTCATACTAATCTCTTTTTTCATTATTCATAATTGTACATGAATTTGTAAATATGTCATGGAAACGTCTTTATTACAAAAGGCATTCCATCAAAGATTAAATGTTCTGGCCCATTTTATATATTTTTAAAAACGCTATTGCATAACTTTCACTTTCATTTATTAACATAGATATTGAAATGTTTTTCTGTAAAAATGCAACGAAGCGACAAGAAAAAAATAAATTCAGAAATATAAAATGGTGGCAGCAACAGCTAAAACAAACAGACAGTCGTACGGACGACATTACAATTTGTTTTATCTCATTTTTTATCTCTCTCACGGTGAAATTCCTGTCATTTGCAGATATCCTGGGAGTCAACAACTTTGGGCTTTTGGTATACCGAACTACTGGAGCGTAATGCACAATTCCGTACCTGGATATCAACGGATCGTCCAAAGGTAAGTTATGCACTTATGTGTCCACTCAAACTATGGAATTTTAGTTAAAAGCATCGAGCACACAAACACACAGAGACACAAACCGCCAATGTAAGTTTTAGTTGTAAACTAAATAAACGGAGCAGATGACACAAATTTGTGTAAACTGAAAATAACCACCCATATACATACATGGGTGGGTGAGTATGTGTGTGCGAGTGTTCTGATTTAAATAAAATCGTAATTAAATTTAAATACTTGTCATCAGTTGGTTTGCTAAATACACATATTTATGCTGGTTTTACGTTTTAATTTTATTTTTGCAATGATTTATGCAAACTCTTAACGCTGCACATGACGTTTTTCCTATTTTAATTTGTCAAACTGCGTAAAGTAACGTGACATCAAATATCTTTAATCTGTGTCATTTTTATGTCATCTGATGTATGTTTTCTATTCTCCATTTCCTTTTGAATTTCTGTTGCATGCCTTACTCGTTGCGGGAAAACAGGTCTTTTGGATGACAGGCTTCTTCAATCCACAAGGATTTCTGACAGCAATGCGTCAGGTGAGTATGAGCTATGCAACATGTTGTGTGGTGGATGTTTTCTTTGGTTTATATTTTTAGTTATGTTATTAATCAAATGTTATGTGGGTTGGTTTGATAAAAATCAAAGATATAGGAGACATCTTTTGATGTTTCGATTATGATTGAATTTCTTAAGACCAGTATTTTGTTATTGTATTTTAATGAATATTTTGAAATATAAGAGAACTGCCATGTATCCGCTACTGGGTCGGCGAAATCCAAATCCACAATGAATTTTATGGTTAAATAAATATTTTTCGTTTCTCAAATGAAATATAAGTAACTAGCTGGACCCGTGGCACTTCGCTGCCCCGGCCAAAGGCCAAAAAAGTAAATCCATAATATGGTAATTTTTACTATGAAATGTGTAACTGACTTAGAATTTTTAAACGTATAGCATTATTGCTGTGAGAAAAACCCGTAACTCAAGTGGCAGTGCATTCCAACATCGCGCAAATATTCAAAATTCGAGGTATCAAAATATTGAGGTTTCTGGAGGAGTGTGTAAAAGAAAATAACATCCTTAAGTGTCCACTGTAATATATATACTGAATAATTTTTTTCAAAACAACATCCAAGAAAGCGAGTAACATATTCCGACACGGGATTGTCACTACGTAGATTATAAATAATTAATTATTCGCTTAGCTTATTAACATGTAAATCAATGGATCCTGAATACACTCCAAGTCCATATAAGAGCAGCGATATTAACAGAGCATTTGCCAGTATTAACTTTACACGTTGCGTTAAATATAAATTAGATGCAAAAATTCTACGCAAAGTGTTGCAATCTTTCCCCGCTAAAGCAGTTGCTGTACAACAATAATTTTGCGCTGATCTAGGAATATATTGAATGATGAGGGATTATGATTATGAGAACAAAATCCCAAAGCTTTTGGCTTGAAAAAATTTACATGAAAATAATGCACAGAACGCAGTACATAAAACGACTTAGATGGATGTTTTTGTTATCAGTAATAGGATCAGCGAATAAAAATTAAAGGTATCTAAATTTATCATATCCCAGTGTTCGACTTTTAACGTGCCTTCTAGATGATCAAAAGATTTATAATTAAAATTCACAATATTCACTTCAGTGTTTTTTAAGCCAAATAACATTTCTTCCAAAGTAAATATGTTTTCACAAACTGAAAAAAAACAATAAGGAAAGTAAATTCGGACTGGGCCGACTATATGATACCCTTCACCATTTTGGGTATATTCTACATATGTATCCTAACAGACGTCGCCATTTTGAAGGAACATTGACATGAAATTGAACGAACTTAAATATGTGAAATTTATCTATATCTAAACCGACTAACATCAATGCCTACACATGTCATTCTGCAACTTATGCTTAATTTTGTAAATCGATTTAAAGCAAACTTGAAACACGCTATTTGGTATATTGCTCGGTTTAAAATTTAATCTCAATCAGACATCCATTGATTAAATGGTGTAAATTTACCATGAACCGAATTCAAGGAAAGTTACCAGAGATTAATTTATATCGGACGAACATATATATGGAAGCTACATCTAAATCTGAACAGATTATCACGAAACTTTGCTAGACTATTCTAGACATAATTCAGTACGCTATGCCAAATTTCGTGCAAATCGAAAGATATATAGGCACATTGGTGCACTATTAACCTAAAATCGGACAAAAATATATATGGGAGCTATATCTGATCTGAACCGATTTTCACGAAACTTAGCATACATCATTCTTGACCTAATTTAGTAGGCTGTACCAAATTTCGTGCAAATCGAAAGATATATAGAGACCATTTACATTAAATAGGACAAAAATATATATGGGAGCTATATCAAAATCTGAACCGATTTTTATGAAATTAGCGCAATCATTCTAATTCAGTACGCTATGCCAAAATCTATCTAAATCTGACTCGTTTTTCACGAAACTTAGCACACATCATTCTACGCTATGCCAAAATTCATGCAAATGGAATGATATATAGCGATTTTGGTGTGCCAATTATAAAGGCTTTAGTGCACCATGTACATAAAATCGGACGAAAATATATATGGGAGCTTTGCCAAAATTCGCTTTGCCAAAATTCGTGCAAATCGAATGATTTTCAGGGGTTTTGGTGCACCATTTACCTAAAAGCTATATCTAAATCTGAACCGATTTTTACGAAACACAGCATACATTATTCTTGACCTAATTCAGTATTCTATACCAAATTTCGTGCAAATCGAAAGATATATAGGGACCATTTACATTAAATCGGACGAAAATATATATAGGAGCTATATGTAAATCTGAACCGATTTTCACCAATTTCAATAGGGTTCGCCCTTGGGCCAAATAAATGAGCTGTACCAAATTTCATCCAAATCGGATTATAAATGCGACTTGTACTTTGTTTACAATTTAACATCAACGGACGGACGGACAGAGCTATATCTAAATCTGAATCGATTTTCACGAAACTTAGCACAAATCATTCTAGACTTAATTCAGAACGCTATGCCAAAATTCATGTAAATCGAATATGTTTAGCGACTTTGGCGACACATTTCATAGTAAAAATTACCATATTATGGATTTACTTTTTTGGCCTCTGGAAGGGGCAGCGAAGTGCCACGGGTCCAGCTAGTATATATATATATATATGTGGGAGCTATATCTAAATCTGAACCTATTTTCATGAAACTTAGCACAATCATTGTAGACTTAATTCAGTACGCTATGCCAAAATTCGTGCAAATCGAATGATATATAGCGACTTTGGTGTACCAATTACCTAAAATCGGGCGAAACTATACATGGGAGCTATATCTAAATCTGAACCGATTTGCACGAAACTTAGCACACATTATTCTTGACCTAATTTGGTAGGCCATACCAACAGATTTCGAAAGATATATAGGGACCATTTCATGCATAAATCGACTCAGAAAGTTATTCTATGCTTATTCTCAAAAGGAACCATGGGTCTACCTTTATCATTTTCATATCAACAAATTGGAAATTGGCAACACCTACATAAAGGTGGTTTATGAACTTAGTAAACATCTGTGGTTTGTATATTTACTAACACTTTGCTATAATTGCCAATTCCAATTCGTTGCTATAATGGCCAATTCTGATCTGAAAAAGGGGCAATTTGTATGGGGGCTACTGTTTCCCCTGTCCCCATCAAAAAATTAAGTACCCTATGTTATCACAAATGTACTCAAAAATCGACTGTGAAAATTTCATGAAAATCCGTTCAGTAGTTTAGGAGTCTATAGGGAACACTGATCAAACAAACAAACAGAAATTCATTTATATATATAGATAGATGAATAGATGGATGAGGTC
>NW_026886139.1:0-74221 GCF_032173495.1 Musca vetustissima
TTTGTTCCAGTATGTCCACAAATCAATTAGTTTTTAAAAATTCAATTTCATTACAGGTGAATATAATTTCTATATTTTAGAAAGATTTACACATTTCAAATAAATTGAAATAGAACACACAAATTTAGTTCCTTTCCAGGGCAACATTACGGCGAATTCAAAATAAAGTAAACACGGTAGAAAATCGATGCATAATCTAATGCTGTTATAAAAGAATGCTTCTTTTATTTAGTTTATTACTTGCAAATATTCTTTGCCTACTAATGGAAAAAAGTATTCAGTGTCAAAAATATAAATTCGTGTATTTACAATGATGCGGCAGAATTGTGTTTGTTCCGCCAATAAACGTAAGAACTCAAACCCATAAACTCCAATCCATGCTGTGTCTACAGTGAGTTAATACAATTATTTTTGTGCTGGATAGCAAAAAAACCTGTTGCTGCAATATCATGAGTGCGAGGAAGTACTGACATCGGTTAAGATTTCAGTATATCTATCATATATATTTTCGTCCGATTTTAATGTAAATAGTCCCTACATTTGTTCGACTAAAAAGTAATTTTTCCAGTTTTTAAGAGGCTTTTTTATGCACAAGCAGGGATGGTCCGTCAGAAAAAGTGACGTAAATGACATACATTTCCGACGTATAATACATACGTCTGAAACGTCGGACACCCATGAAAACCCATTAGGTTTTTGACAAGTTTTTCCATTATTAGTTTCAATATGGAAACTACACATGCTTTAATTAAACCCATATTAAAATTCAAAAAAAAAAAAAAAAAAATCTTAAAAAACTTTAGAATTTTTTGTCAGGACTATGAGGGAATAATCAGATATACGTAAAAATATATATTCATGAAAATAACTGTATCTGGCGAAAAAATTGAAATAAATGACGTTTACTACATTTATTACATTTTATACAGGTATATGACGTTTTCGACGTTTACAACTTTTTGACAGTCGAAAACTTAAAAATTCGTTACACAGACCACTGTGCACAAGGAATTTGAAGTGCCAAAGTACAATCACTTTTTTTCTTCTCAAATCTATTCCTCTAGGAATACAAAACTACAGACCTTTTTGTTAGAAAATGCGGCTAAAACCTTCGAAATACTGAAAATGGGGAACCATTATATGAGAGTTATGTCAGTAGGAACCTATATCAAAAATTATAGAAAGCAATTTGTCGCTCTCCATGAAACCAAAATACCAAATTAGAATCACTTTGGGAAAAATATGCAGTATTATATGGCAGCTATATTTATGGTTTTGTGCATATATCGATGTTAGCCTGTAAAGAACGGATACCGAAAATGACGCACAACATTTTATGGTCGTAATGTAGAAATCGGGAAACCTTATATAAAAAATGCTCTGTGCACTGCTTTGGGTAATAATCATAGCACCATAAAATACCTAAAAATGGGGCTGCAAATTAAAATATCGGTTAAAAACATTTTGAAAAATATCTTATCACGGAATAATAATGCGTAAGTATTATTAAGGACGATTTGACACTCAATGAAAACCAAAAATGTACAATTACAGCCAATTCGGTTAAAAACGTGTCGGAAATTCTCCAAACACCTAAGATGAACGCTATACCAAAATGTTGATCGATATTTATATGTTTTGGTGCGGAGATTTCCTCCATATGAGAATCCAAGATGACAACCAAAATGTGCCGGAGATTTGCAGAATACCAGATAATGGATCGATTTCCAATTTATAGACAAATTATAGCCATAACTACCACTTAACGATCAGTTTCTGAGGATCAATATTTCGAGCCTGAGTAATATTAGTTTGGGAAAAAAGAGATCCCTTCGGCCGATCGTCGAAAATGTCGATAAAATCGGAGAAATGGTCGAAGTTGACCGGCATGTTAGCAGTCGTAACATCGCCCAGGAGCTAAAAATCGACCCTAAAACTTTTTTAAACCATTTACACAAAGCTGCATTCAAAACGAGGCGAGATGGGTGCCACACCAATTAACAGAAAAAAATAGGATCCATCGAATTTCTATGTACGAAGCCTTGGCCAAACGGAATGAAATAGACATATTTCTTAAACGGATGGTGGCTGGAGATGAGAAATGGATGACATACGATAACTCTGAACGAAAACAATCGTGGTTAAAAGAGCGATGAAACACCTCAACCGGTGGCCAAACCAAGACTAACGGCCAGGAAGGATCTGCTATGCATTTGGTGGGATCTCAACACTCTATCTGTATCTGTTACCAGATTTTCTTCATCATCTCTACAGGAGTATGTGCCTGCACCAAAGGCCGATCAATTTCGAAGATGGACTATATAGGTCCACGTTTAGTGCTCAAAGAGCGATGAAACACCTCAAACGGTGGCCAAACCAAGACTAACGGCCAGGAAGGATTTGCTATGCATTTGGTGGGACTGGAAGAGGACTATTTATTATGAGTTGCTTCCATATGGCCAAACGCTAAATTCATATCTCTACTCTCAATAACTGGACCGTTTGGCAATTGTCCAGAAACGGCCAGAATTGACCAACAGGAGAGATGTCGAGTTCCACCATGACACGCTCAGCCACAGACATTTACAGTGACTCGCCAGAAACTTCAGGAGCTTGTTTGGGAAGTTTTAATGCATCCGCCATACAGTCCGGACTTGGTATCAAGCGATTATCATATTTTTCTTGCATTGCACAATGATAATGATAAAATTGGATAAAATTTAATGATAAAAAAATTGGAATCTAGGGAGGGATTTAACTATCCCTCCCTAGATTCCAATTTTTCGATTACTAGAGCTTTTTTGCAAATAGAGAGCCGGACTTCTATAAGAGAGGCATTATGAAGTTACTTTTAAAGAGGCAAACAATCATATAACAAAACGATGCTTATTTGGCCCAGATCGGACATTCCGAAGCATGTTAAATAAAGTTCTATAGTTCATATAAAAATAATGGATTTCTTGTTTCCCCCCAACTTTCAATACAAAAATATTCTATTCTATAAGTTCTATCTTGAAAATATACCAGTGAACGGAGCAGCATAGGAGGACGGGACCGACCATATGATACTCTACATAACTCTTAAAGAACTCTAATTTTCTGCAGATCTTTATTCCGAGGCTGAGCAATATTTCTTAACCGATTAACAGTTCCACTTTCATATACTGGCATGTTTTCCGAATCTTGTTTTCCCGGGGTAAACATTTATGCAATATTTGCCTTTAACACAGAAAGGTTCTGAATATTGACCGATCCACTATCACAATAACTTTTCCAATTAGTTGGCCAAAATGCGTTGTAACGTTTGGCTTATAATCAAGACAAAAATCAAGCTTTGGTTAATTTCATCCCAAAATATCATGCGATGACCACCAAAAACTTGAACTTGACCTCGACCATAATCGGAAAATCATGTAAAATTTCAAAGCGATCAGCGCGATATATAGTGGGCGTAAATGTGGTAATTGTGATACTAACAATTATCTCCGGTCTACATTCTACAGGAGTAATTATATACGCTCTAGAATGAAAATTTTGCAAGTTTCACACAAAATTCTCGGTCCATTTGACCCGTCAAATATTGACCGATTATCATGAAAATAAACATATTTGTTCTTTGGATAGATCCCATTCTGCTCGTAAAATTTCGTGATTTTTGGGTCGCAATTGCTCCTGAGCACCAAGTGATTAGTACAATTTGGCTAGACTGATTTGACTGATAAGTACAATTTTGCTTAGAGGAATGTATATCCAATGATTGGAACCTCAGCATCCTATGTCGGGTTATCTTTCTAACATCCTGTTGGAAAAGGTCATGCGAAATGCAAATGTGAATAGAAGTGATACACTGTATACCAAACATAATATGTTACTCGCCTACGCTGACGACATCGACATAATGGGTCGAACATTGCGAGCGGTAATAGCCACCTTTGAACGAATTGAGGAGGAGTCTGCCAAAATGGGACTGGCAGTAAATGGCGAGAAGACCAAGCTGATGGTTTCAACGCGGAAGACGTCCAGTAGACTCGGATCAACCTCGGTACCGCTATAAACAAAACTAATAACATCCGCTTTTAAATCCGCAAAAGAATAGTGTTAGCCAACACTATGGTCTGGGTAAGCCATTTAAGGGAACCCCCCCCATTCTCAATTTTATTTTTTCAAGATTTTCAATGGGCTGGTAAATCAATACCAATGCTTGTTAAGGTTTGTAACTTTGCACATATATAATTGAAGATTTAAAAGAGAAGAAAAATAATTTACAAAAAAATTTTGTTATTGTTTTGTTGTTGTTTTTTGTAATTAAAGAAAAGTCCTTATTTTTGATGGCGGGCATGATAACTCCTCACTGGAACATCGGAATCCGAAAATTCCAACGGTGTTAGAAAGAGTACATGTCTGGCTCTCGTATGAACTAGGATTATTGACTTCGCTCTAAAATTAACAAAATGGTGGACCTTTGAAAAAATATTTTTGAAAAATCGCCGATTTTTTACCAAAAACCAAGTTAAAAAATAAGGAAGATCTTCACCGATTGGCTTTATCCTAGTTCATACGAGAGCTATACACTCCCAGAGAAACGTTGCAAAATTTGGAACCGATTGGGTTATTAGTTTTTGAGTTATCGTGCCCGCCATTCGCAAAAAAATGTTTAGAGAAAAACGCGTTTAAAGTTTGAGAAGCCCTTCAGCCGTCACTTGATGCTGATACAATAAATCGGCTATATCTTCAAGAGTTCTTGAGATTTTCACTTGAAATTTTGTAGAGACATTCTTTAATCAGTGTAGATTCGAACTATATCGACAAAAATTTTGACCCCGAGAATGGGGGGGTCCCCTTAAGAACAAAACCACCTCTCACCAGATCAAACTCACACTCTACGAGACGCTGATATTACCCGTGCTGTTGTATGGATCTGAGGCATCGGTACTTGCGCAAGCAGATGAGTCAGCTCTTGGACTGTTTGAGAGAAAAATTTTACGAAAGATCTACTGGCCGATCTACATCGACTCTGGATGTCACCGTCGAATGAACCATGAGTTGTACCATATATTCTCGGACGTAGACATAGTCAGACGTATCGTGCTTTAGCGCCCGCGTAGAAGGGATGAGGATGTCCCAGCCAAAAAGGCGTGTAAAAGCGAGCCAACTGATGATTCATGCAGAATGGGAAGGCCACGAATTCGATCGAAAGATCAAGTGGAAGAAAATATTTCGGAACATGGTCTTTCAAATTGGAAGAGTCCGTTTATGGAAAAAATGTTCTGTCACAAGTGACCTAAGTAAGTATGTCGGGTTATAATTGTGGATTCTAGAGCAACAAAAAAAAAAAAAGTGAAAAAGCGTTAAGTTCGGCCGGGCCGAACTTTGGATACCCTCCACCATAGATATACTGGCAGGTACTTGAAATGAAAATATAGGGAACATACCAAAAATGGACCTATACCGACTTTTCTACAAACCGATTATGTAAACAATAATTTTTAATAGAAAATTATACCCTCATCCTTATGGCTAATTAGTGTGTATACACTTTCACGCGGTGAAAATTTCCCTCATCGAAATATTGGTTCTAGACCCCATGTTTCTTTGGACCAAATCCATTTCGATAAGAACCCGATATACCAAATCTCTGCAAATTCAGTTGAAAATCGCGCTCAAGCCCCCCAAAATACCGAAATTTGGGGGTACCCTTATATGGGAGCTACCACAAAAAATGGGCTTATATTTATAATTTTTAGTGGAGTGATTTGAAACCTATTAAGAACTCAAAGTACTAAATTACAGCCAATTCGGTGGAAAAAGATGACCAAAGCCCCCAAAATACTGAAAATTAGGAGATACCGTTATATGGGGATTATCAGAAAAAGTGGACCTATATTTATAATTTTTGTGGAGACATTTAGTACCCAATATTAACCTAATCTACGAGGTAATCAGCTAATTCGGTTGAAAAACGCGCTCAAGAACCCCAAAATACCGAAAATTGGGGGTATATGGGAGCTATGCCTAAACGTGGACCGATATAGCCCATCTTCGAACTTGACATGCCTGCAGATAAAAGACGACTCTATGCAAAATTTTGGGGCTCTATCTCAATTCGTTTAGACGCTAGAGTGATTACAACAGACAGACGGACAGACGGACATACATAAATCGTCTTAGAATTTTACGCTGATCAAGAATATATATACTTTATAGGGTCGGAAATGAGTATTTCGATGCGTTACAAACGGAAAAACAAAACTAATATACCCTCCATACTATGGTGGAGGGTATAAAAATGTACTTAGCATGGCACGTACGATTAAAGAAACTTCCATATTTTGAAAGCTTCTACTGAAAAACTCACTTTTCAGACTTAGCATACTATGGTTCGGAGGCGTCGATATGATAGCTATATTGATCGTTTTCTGCATAGATCGATGTTAGCCTCTAAAACCCGGATTTCTGCCATTTGGAAATGTGACTAAAATATTCAAAACCCAAAACGGGAGGCTTTAATCTTACATGGACCCACAATGATAGTTTTCTTTATAAATTTGGGTTGAAAGCATAGCTAGAACATACAAAATAATAGGAGAGGTGAGATATAATTAAATCTCTACTTTAAATATTGTGATTTCAAGAGATAGGCGGATATGACGAATTCGAATATTTCGAGGGTTTGGACATTAAAAATGCCTAAAATTAAGGTGACCATGCGTCCTCTTCTTTAGAGGACAATAATCTATTTTAACTGGCTGTCATCTATAAAATTTTTGTCCTATATATGTTATCAATTTCTATAATCTGTCTTTGTTGTCATCTATATTTTTATACAGCAACCGAATTGGCTGTAATTTGAAAATGTCATTTCACCTTTTCATTTTTTTTTTTTAATTTTACAAAATACACCCTTCAAACGTGACATATGGGTTAGAAAATATCCTTGGAAAACATAGTCGATAAAGGGGTACATCTTTGCTATGTTTTTTGTATACAAATTCCAAGATTATTCGCTTCGGACCAAAAATGTGGCTCGGTCGTACTTAACGCCTTTTTAACTCAACCAAACATCTAAAATGGGAGTTATACCAAAATGTGGATCGATATTTGTAAGTTTTGGTACGGAGATTTTCTCCATATGAGAATCCAAGATGGCAGCCAAAACCTGCCGTACGCAAAATACCAAATAATGGAAATGCGGATTTCCAATTTATAGGCAACATTTCAAAGTTCTATCTTAAAAACCAGTGAGCGGAGCAGTATTACTGGTTGGGGACGATCATGTGACACCCTTCACAACTACCACTGAACGCTCAGTTCCTGTGGATCAATATTTCGAGCCTGAGTAATATGTCGCCATGTGTGCACTCTTCTGACAGACATTCGAATTATTTGGTCATATCGCCTTCCTCATGGAAAATGTGTTATGTTTATGACATATAGAGCGAATAGAGAAAAGACAAAAATAAGGTTTTCAGTCTATATCATCCCCGAAGTATCATCGGATCATTATCGAATATTATAGGTATGGTTCTTGACCATAACCTGAACCTCATGCTAAATTTCCTAGCCATCAGCTCTACATTCCCGCCCTCTAGTGTGGTAATGGTAACACTAAACAATATAAGAAAAAAATATGTTTTCCAGACTTGAATATGTAACGCGATAGTACGCAAATGTTTGCAATTTTTCACACACAATTCTGGGTTCATTCAACCCTCTAAATATTCACCGAAACAGCCATGCTTTTCCATGGCTGGAGCCCTTGCTATGTGTGTGATGTTCGTGTCATAACTTAAATATTTTTCCTAAAATCTGACCGATTATTATCAAAAACAATATGGGTTCTTCTTTGGCAAGAAAAGGTCTTACATCCAAAATTTCGCGACGATTGGTCCATAACTGTGGCCTGACCATTTGACAATTTTTTGAGTCTCTGTAAGGAGATATATAATTAACCACAACCTTTAGAGTAGTATTAGGTTGGGGAAAAAGAAATCCATTATTTTTATATGAATTATAGGACTTTATTTAACATGCTTCGGAATGTCCGATTTGGGCCAAATAACTTCATAATGCCTCTCTCATAGAAGTCCTGCTCTCCAATTGCAAGATACTAATTTTTTATCGTTAAAGAAATCATTAAATGATAATCGCTTGGTGCCAAGCAGTGTTGCCAATTTAGCACTTTTAGTGCTAGATTTAGCACTTTTTAAACTCGTTTAGCACCAAAAAATTTTATCTAGCACCTAGCACTTTTTTTAGCATTTTTATTTGTTCCAAGATATTTTCCAAATTTGTAATATCACTCCATAAAAATTGTCGTTTTTCGATTTCACATTGACACATTAAAGTTTTCGTATGTTTCACATGGTGGATTTAATTTTCCAATGTTTTTTCCAGTGGACAGAGCAGTATAGTCGGACGGGACTATCCATATGATACACTACGTAACTACCACAAGACTTAAATTTTCGGCGAAAAATTCGTCCGTGACGTGTCGGTAAAAAATTCGTCGAGATATCCACCTCCTGGTGTTATAATAATACCTCAATATCAGAATATAACAAGTAAAAAACTATTTTAACGGTAGAAATTTTTATAACACCACTCATGGGGGCTTCTAAGAGAAAACTCGTTTTATGATAGACCCTAAATATACCGAAAAATACTTGAGAGAAATATATTGCAATTCTCAAAGACCAACTTTACTTTTCTTGACAACAAAAAAAAAAAATGTCTTGGTTCATTTATCACTAGAACGCCGACGGCGGTCATTTTGACCTCTTTCCAATTTCAAGTACAAAAGCAACTGTGTATTTAATGACACTTTTTTTTTAAATTTGGTGACTTTTTGTACCTCATAGAATTACGTTTATTATAACCAATTCACCAAATTTAAAAAAAAGTGTCATTAAATGCACAGTTGCTTTTGTACTTGTAATTGGAAAGCGGTCAAAATGACCGCCTCTAGTGTTAATTAAAAAAATATTGACAGATCATTATTAAAGCAGCCATGTTTTTTTTTATTTATTTATTTTTTTTTTTTGTATAGATTTTTCGTATTTATTGGTGTTCGGGTTATAAAAGTGGTATCTAAAAAAACAATATATTTTTTTATGTCATCCGTTAAAAACGATAGATGTCACACTTCACCATAACAGACCCCTGTGAATATTTGCATATAGCTCCCATACACAGTTTATGTCCTTCAAGAATAAATGTATACGGCATATAATGAAAATTTTGACTTCTTCACACAAAAGTCTTGGTCAGTTCGACTGGTTCAATATGCTTATTCATTAGCATTTTTCCCATGTACAAGTTTGTTTAGAGAGACCAAAACAAATAAAAAATGCTTTTGGTTGACTTCAACAATATTGACCGATTTTACCAAACTCAATAAGAGTCTTCACTGGCCAGAACCGGATGTGCAAAATATCTTGACAATTGTTTCACAGCTGTGACCGTTCCTTGGTTTACAAATGTTAATGGACATACGGATAGACACACACATCTATATCGACTCAGCTAGTTGGGATATAACGATCCGAATGGCAAAATGTGAGTCCATAACCAATATTTCGTTCTAACTTGTTGAAACACGAACACTTACAATACCCTCACAACATAGCTATTAATTTCAATTTTAAGAAATATAGACCTCGTTATAATCTATAATCAAATCTTCTGACATTAATTTTTAGCACTTTTTTCTGGCACTTTTCTAAAATTTTTAGCACTTTTTAGCATCTTTTTCAACAAAATCTAGCATTTTTTCTCAATCAAGTTTTGGCAACACTGGTGCCAAGTCCGGATTGTATGGGGCATGCATTAACTTCCCGAAGTTTCTAGCGAGTCACTGTAGATTTGTGTGGGCTATTGTTGTCCTGGTGGAACACGACACCTCTCCTGTTGGCCAATTCGGACCATTTCTGGTCAATTAATTCAAATCAAACTTTCCAGTTATTGACATTAGAGATCAAAATTTAGCGTTTGGCCATATAGAAGCAAGTCATAATAAATAATCCCCTTCCAGTCCCACCAAATGCATAGCAGAACCTTCCTGGCCGTTAGTCCTGGTTTGACCGCCGTTTGAGGGGCTCCACCGCTCTTTGACCACAATCGTTTTCGCACAGGATTATATATTTTCGCACAGGTTATATATTTCTCATCTTCAGTCACCATCCGTTTAAGAAATGAGTCTATCTCATTCCGTTTGGCCAAGGCTTCGCAGATGGTAATTCGATCCATCCTATTTTTGTCTGTTAATTGGTGTGGCACCAAAACATCCAGCTTCTCTTTGAATCCGGCTTTGTGTAAATGGTTTAAAAAAGTTACGACTGCTAACATGCCGCTCAACTTCGATCATTTCTCCGATTTTATCGGCATTTTCATAATTGATTTCAAATAAATAAAATTTGAATGAAAAGGAGTAGCTACTATAACAGAACCTAAAGCTATGTACCGTACAAGCAAATTCAAATTTTCTAAAATATGAACGTCAAAAATGTAGGTTCCATGAAAAAAATCACACTCAACATGTAGCTAACGGAAAAACACACATCTGAAGTGAAATTTGAAATTTGAAGCAGTAGCTACCATAACAGAATCCTAATGCGGAATTCTTCAAAAATGTATCATAATTTTTCTGCAAAAATTTAAACACTTCAGATAGCTAACGGGAAAACACAGATCAGTAAAAAGTGAACTTTGAATGGAAAGGAGTTGCTACCATAACAGAACCCAAAATACAATTCTATTAAAATTTAACTGAGTTTATATTTTTTTTGTTGAAAATTATTTACAATGCAATACACTCCAAAAACGTGATACATACTAAAAAAAGGCCTTCTATGAAGGCCCATGGTCGGATTGCTTTCACATCTGCCTACTATTGGCATTTAATCAGTCAATTAATCAACGAATGACGTAGCTATGTAAAACATGGTTCAATTACTACAAAAATGCAATGTGTTACTTGTTGTTGTATATTTTTTATATTTGCTACTGTTTTTGTTGTCAATGGTATTTATTTTTTACAAAACAAGTGCCGCTGTCAACAGTTGTTGATGTCGGTCTACTTCATTCACAAAAACAAGACAAGAAATAACATCAGGGGTTGGGGAAATGAAAAGGGGAGAATTGTTGCCTTTTCTAGTCAGGAATTTGAAATTGATAAGGGGGGGTTTTGAAGACTAACAAAAGAACAATGAATACAAAAGAAAAATATGAAGACTTACCCATCATCGATAACAGAACTAAGCCCAGAGCTGTCATGTTAAGTAATTTGTTGTATTTTTTTTCTGCAGGAGGGGTTGTTGTTATTGTTTTGATTTTTTTTTTTTGTTAACGTGCAAATTTGTCTATTTTTGGACAAAGATGAAATATTTTTCTAAACAATATTTCAATAAAAATATTTTTTTTTTCTAAAATTTTTTACTGGTTGCCCACAAGGTGTTTGTGGATTGGCTTAAAGTCGTTAACTTGTTGAACGAGAGTCAAGGTTAGGAACTTTTTTTTGTGGTGTTTAATTTCAATTTGCATAAACAAATTGTGATATTAGGAACTTTTGTTGTTGTTGTTTTTGTGGCAAGAGTAGTTTTGGCATTTATTTAGCAAGTTTTTCCGTTACATTCTTTTGTGGCTATTCAAATATTTCATTATTGTTATTTGATTTATTTTTTCAATTCACACACTCATGATTATTATTTAAATAAATAAGTTTAAAACAATTGCAAAAATCACAACACAATGTAGTAGTATATTGATTGATAAATGCAAAAAAAAAAAAAACAGTATCGGATTAAAAATAAATAAAATAAAACGAATCGGATTTAAATTCAAGTCTAGTTAGTAGCGTTATTGGCTGACTGACTGGCTATAAGGCACAAACTGGATAGAAAACCGCACCGCACAAAAGTGTTTATTAAATCGCTATGAATGCTTCTTCTTCTACTACTACGTTTTTGCGCTGAACACAGTGTGACGCCGCATCAACTGACTGGCGACTGACGAAGAAACTGTTTCTGCTTGCGAATTCGGAAGTTTAATGTTTGGTACGCGTCGGAAATTCAAATATTTATAAATGTTTTCGAAATGTGTGCGAGGCTCCGTGTGTATGTGTGTGTGTGTGAGTGCGATGGTTTTGGTGGGCCGGGAGGGAGGTGAGTTTGAGAAAAGAAATGGCAGGGAATTGGCGCGAAAAAAAACTAAAAACAACACAGCTACAAAACAATAACAATTATTATCGCTCGCGCTAAATACAAGCAATTGATGATTTGTATTTACTGAAAATAAATAACACTAGTCTACAGTGAAGCAGTATTAATTTTCAGGAAACTTAACACACATCATTCGAGACCTAATTCATTACGCTGTGACAAATTTCGTGCAAATCGAAAGATATATAGGGACTTTGGTACACCATTTACCTTAAATCGGACGAAAATATATATGGGAGCTATATCGAAATCTGAACCGATTTTCTCAAAACTCAGCACACATCATTCTAGATTTAATTCAGTGCGCTATGCCAAATTTCGTGCAAATCGAAAGATATATAGGGACTTTGGTGCACCATTTACTATAAATCGGCCAAAAACTTATAAGGGAGCTATATCGAAATCTGGACCGATTTTCTCGAAACTCAGCACACATCATTCTAGACTTAATTCAGTACGTCATGCCAATTTTCGTGCACATCGAAAGATATATAGGGACTTTGGTACACCATTTACTTTAAATTGGACGAAAATATATATCAGAGCTATATCGAAATCTGAACCGATTTTCTCGAAACTCAACACCCATCATTCTAGATTTAATTCAGTATGTTATGCCAAATTTCGTGCAAATCGAAAGATATATTGGGACTTTGGTACACCATTTACTATAAATCGGACAAAAATATATATGGGAGCTATATCGAAATCTGAACCGATTTTCTCGCAACTCAGCACACATTATTCTAGACTTAATTCAGTACGTTATGCCAAATTTAGTGCAAATCGAAAGATATATAGGGTCTTTAGTGCACCAATTACCTTAAATCGGATGAAAATATATATGGGAGCTATATCGAAATCTGGACCGATTTTCTCGAAACTCAGCACACATCATTCGAGATGTAATTCAGTATGTTATGCCAAATTTCGTGCAAATCGAAAGATATATAGGGACTTTGGTACACCATTTACCTTAAATCGGACGAAAATATATATGGGAGCTATGTCGAAATCTGTACCGATTTTCTCGAAACTTAGCGCACATTATTCTAGACTTAATTCAGTACGTTATGTCAAATTTCGTGCAATTCGAAAGATTTATAGGGACTTTGGTACACCATTTACCTTAAATCGGACGAAAATATATATGGGAGCTATATCGAAATCTGAACTGATTTTCTCGAAACTCAGCACACATCATTCGAGATGTAATTCAGTATGTTATGCCAAATTTCGTGCAAATCGGAAGATATATAGGGACTTTGGCGCACCAATTACCTTAAATCGGATGAAAATATATATATGGGAGCTATATCGAAATCTGAACCGATTTTCTCGAAACTCATCACACATTATTCTAGACTTAATTCAGTACACTATGCCAAATTTCGTGCAAATCGAAAGATATATTGGGACTTTGGTACACCATTTACTATAAATCGGACAAAAATATATATGGGAGCTATATCGAAATCTGAACCGATTTTCTCGCAACTCAGCACACATCATTCTAGATTTAATTCAGTATGTTATGCCAAATTTCGTGCAAATCGAAAGATATATAGGGTCTTTGGTGCACCAATTACCTTAAATCGGATGAAAATATATACGGAAGCTATATATAAATATGAACCGATTTTCATGAAATTAGACTTAATTCAGTACGCTTTGCCAAATTTCATGCAAATCGAAAGACATATAGGGAATTTGGTACACCATTTACATTACATCGGACGAAAATATATATATGGGGGCTATATCTAAATTTGAACCGATTTTTCCCAATTGGGTATGTCTTTGTCACTTCGGTCAGTGGGAAATTCGTCCAGATCCTCCAGAAGAGCGGAAGTGAAACACAACCATTATGTCAATCCATGGACGCAAATTGAAAATTTTCTGAAAGTAACTAAAACTTTCAAAATATCAGTAAAGGAACCTGACCATCTTATATATGAACTACATAGACCTATTTTAACATTTTCTGAAAGAAAGCTCACCACGAATACTGAGGTCAAAATACAAACTGAAGAAAATGGCATAAAGATGACATTTATTTACAATGAAGTTTTACTCCCCATGAGAAACTTTACGATGCGATCGCGGCTTTTTATGTAATGAACAATGAGCGGGATCTCAATATGGGGGATATGTCAAAAAGTAGACTTATACAGACAATGTTTCCAAGGGAATATTGTAAACCGCACACATTTCAGAAACTTTGATTGTGCTGTTTTCATACAATTTTAAAAACCCCAAAACATGCACCGATATTTATACCCTTGGTGGGGTGGAACATGTATCTAAAATATTTCAAATAATGAATTTAGAGAGAGGAGAAGTTTTGTGAGACTATAACTTAAGGAGGTCCGATATTGCTTACTTCTGGTGGGAAATATCGAAAATCGAAAGTTAAAGTAAATTCGCCTGAAATTGCAAACGAAAAATACCAACATTTTGGGGGTACTCTTATATGGGGGCTACCCGAAGTTTTGAAGGTAATGCATAACGTGGACCGATTTAGTTCATCTTCGAACTTGACCTACCTACAGACAAAAGGTGAATATATCCAAAATTTCAACATCCTATATCAGTTCCATCCAAAGATAGCGCGATTACAATAGACGGGCAGACGAGCATGGCTAGATCGTCTTAGATTTTTACCCTGTTCAATAATTTAAGTGCGCTATGGGGTCGGACATTATTATTCGATGAGTTGCAGGTGGAAACACAAACTTAATATATCATTCATAATATGATGGGGTGGAATCTTTATTAAAAAACCCATAAAAACAGGAAATAGGTGTGACTAATGTATAGGGGCTATGCCAAGACATAAAAAAATTATGGGCTATTTGATGGGGTCATTATATGGCGGCTATGCAACATATGAACCTATCAAAAACCCGAAAGTAGGACGTGTTCCTTTATCAAATTATAGCCCTGACTTGACACCCAATGACATATTTTTATTCCCCCACATCATAACTTGAATCTGTAAAGAGGCACGCTGAAGAATTATAGAGTCTAGGAGAAAGTTCGTGGATGTCTTCGGTTTACAGAATACATTGAGCAGTTCTTCTGCATTTAGGAAACCTCTAGAATGTCACCTGTATATATAAAAGCTTGAGGAGATTTTTTTTTGGTATAGATCTCTCAAGAAGGTTTTGTAAACAAGTTGAAACTCAGGAAGTATTTTAATACCAGGTGAAGACGCGAAGGAAGAGATGAAGCTCGGGGAATCTTTATAGAAGAGTTAAAGCTCATAGAGTCTTTATAAACGATCTATAGGTTAGGGAGTCTTTATGGAAGATATATAGCTTAGGTATTCTTTATAGAGTAGACAGTCTTTATAGACTAACCGAAGTTCAGGGGGTCTTTATAGACGAAATTAGGTGAGCTGAGTTTTTCTTTGTAGACGATCTGAAGTTCAGGGAGTCTTTGTAGACAATCTGAAGTACAGGGAGTTTTGTAGTTTAGGGAGTCTTTATAGACTAGCATGAGCTCTCGGACTCTTTACAGACGAGCATGAGCTCAGAGAGTCTTTATAGCATGAGTTCAGGTACTCTACAGACAAGCAGGAGCTCAGGGAGTCTTTAAATACGAATAAGACGAGATCAAGAACCGGGGAGTCTTTATAGACCAGCATAGGGACAGAGAGTTTTTAAAGATGGACTGAAGGACCAGGGACTAGCTCAGGAATCAGGGAGTCTTTATGGACGAGAATGATCTTAGGGAGTCTTTATAGACGAGCTAAGGTGTGACGTGAGTCTTTAAAGACGAGCTCAAGGACCTGGTATTCTTTATAGACCAGATTAAGGGTCAGAGAGTCTTTATGGACGATCTGTAGCAGGGGAATCGTTATAGACGAGTATGGGATCAGGAAGTCTTAAAATCGAGCAGGAGTTCAGGTAGTCTTTATAGACGAACTTAAGGGCAAGGGAGTCTTTAAAGATGAGCTCAAGAACCAGGGAGTCTTTATAGACCAGATTAAGGGCCAGAGAGTTCTTATAGACGGGGTGAAGGGCCAGGGTATCTTTATGGGCTAGCTTAAGGGTCGGAGAGTTTTTATGGACGATCAGAAACTCAGACGACAGGGACAGTCTTTCTAGACTAACCGAAGTTCAGGGGGTCTTTATAGACGAAATTAAGCTCAGGGAGTATTTATATACGAGCTGAATTATAAGTAGAATCTATAGACGATCTGAAGCTCAGGGAGTCTTTATAGACGAGCTGGAGCTCTTCATGGCTAACTGAAGTTCAGAGTGTCCTTATTGACAAGGGTAAGCTCTAGGAGTCTATATAGATGAATTGAAGATCAGAATGTCATTATTGACAAGATGAAGCCCAGGGAACCTTTTGGACGAGTTGAAGGGCCAGGGGATCTTTGTGGACAATGTGAAGTTCTGGGGCTATTTGCAGAAAAGGTGAAGCACAGCACAGAGCTGAAGGACCTTAATATACGAACTAAAGCGCAAGAAGTCTTTCTGGAAAAGGGAGTTTTTTTCGACGAGCTGAATGTCAGCGAATATTTGTAGACGGGCTGGAGCTCAGCTACTCTTTAGAAATGAGTTAAAACTGAGAAGTGCTAAATCACGTCCATATAGAAGAACTGAAGCACAAGGAGTCTTTATAGACGAAACTGAGGGGGTCTTTACTGATAAGATAACTTTGGTGAGTCCTATTTAAAAGCTCTCAATATCTTTTAATATAAGACCCCATGACCCCGCTCCCGCATAAATTATGAAATAGGGTCATTTAAATAATATAATTCTGGAAATCACAATTGATACAATGCTAGCACATGTGAACTTCCATATAAGGTTAATAACCCCAATTCAATGCCGTCTGTAGAAAATTCCCATTGTGTCGTCCATGAAAACTCTTGCTGCCGTCGACCACCACCAAATACCAACATGAAGGTCGTAAAAATTTGTTATCTTTTGTAAGCACGTGTAATTAATCGTCGATATTTTGTTTGAACATATTGTTCACGGAAAAAAGTGTGTGAATGGCGGTATAATTGTTGTTGTTCAAACACTTTTTTTATTGTTATCCAAAATCATGCAAAAAGCAGACACACTGACTATCACATATTAAACGCCACTTTTATCGCATCAAAAAAAAAACAGACCAGAACAGACCACATTGACACTTGATGATTAGAGAATTCCACCGCCCCCACCATCGACTCGATAGGTGTCAATAGATCAATTAAATTCATTTGGCTATAACATGGTGGGTTACTTACCGTCGTCACTCACCTGTGCGGTCGACAATGTCCGCTGCTTGTATTAACGCCACTGAACTGTCTGCTGGTCTATAGACACAATTAACAATAATCAAAATCAATGTTTTTTTTGGAGTATTTAAATTACACACAACTAAAAATAAAGTAACATAAAAAAGATAATAAAAAACCGCCCTGCTGTTTATTTGTCCCCACGCAATGTTTAGTGATTGTGTTTAAAAAAAAACACAAAACCAAATGAAATCGGATCATATCAGACATACATGTATGTAGTCGTACACATATGTATGTACAATTTAATTAATTGAGCTGTTTGTATTACGAGATATGTAAATTATAGGGTTGCCAATGAAATTGGTTTTTGAGGCGAGATTATAGAAGATCTGAAGCTCAGAGAGTCTTTATAGGCGAACTGAATCTCGGGGTGTTTTTATAGATGAACAGAAGCGTAGAGTGGCTTTATAGACGAGCAGAAGTTTTTATGGACAAGCTTAAGCTAAGAACCTTTGTAGACGTTCTGAGGCTCAGGGAGTCTTTGTAAACGTTCTGAGGCTCAGTGAGTCTTTGTAGACGTTCTGAAGTTCAGAGAGTCTTTATAGACTAGCATGAGCTCAGGGACTCTTTACAGGCGAGCGAGAGACCAGAGAGTCTTTATATGCAAGTAGGAGCCCAGGGAGTCTTTATTGACGAGCTTGAGCTCGGGGAGTCTTCATATACGAGCTGAAGGATAAGGGAGTCTTTAAAGAAGAGCTCAAGAAGCGGGGAGTCTTTATAGACCAGCTTAGGGTCAGAGAGTTTTTATAGGTGAACTGAAGGACCAGAGAACCTTTATAGAGTAGCTTAGGGATCAGAGAGTCTTTATGGACGAGAATGAGCTTAGGGAGTATTTAAAGACGAGCTCAACGACCTGGGAGTTTTTATAGACAGCTTAAGGGTCAGAGAGTCTTTATGGACTAATCTAAAGCACAGGGAGTGTTTATAGACGAGTATGGGCTCAGGTAGTCTTATAATCGAGCAGGAGTTCCGGCAGTCTTTATAGACGAGCTGAAGGGCAAGGTAGTCTTTCAAGACGAGCTCAAAAATCAAGGAGTTTTTATAGACCAGCTTAAGGGACAGAGAGTTCATATAGACGGACTGATGGACCAGGGAGTCTTTATGGACTAGCTTAAGGGTCGGAGAGTTTTTATGGACGACCTGAAGTCAACTCTAACTCTTTGTAGACGATCTGAAGCTCAGGGAGTCTTTATAGACGAGTAGGAGCTCAGGGAGTCTTTAAAGACGAGCTTAAGGAACGGGGACTCTTTATAGACCAGCTTAAGTGTCAGGGAGTCTTTATGGACGATGTAAAGGTCAGGGAGTCTTTATAGACTATCTGAAGCACATGGATTCCTTAAAGACGAGATCAAGAACCATTGAGTCTTTATAGTTTAAGGGCCAGAGATTATTTATAGACGAACCGAAGGGAATTTTTATAGACCAGCTAATCTTTATAGACGTGCTTAAGATCAGGGATTCTTCATGGACGAACTGAACTATTTAAAAATAAGCTGAAGATCAAAACTGAAGGGTGCGAATTTGTAGAGAGACGTGTTGAATGCTTTGAGACCGTAATCGGCCAGGGGGTTTATATCGATGAGCTAAAAGCTTCATCGATATAAACCTCTTGCTTCTGTTAAGAGCAATCCATTGAGTCCATATAGGACGGCAGGACAGTGATTCAATGGAGATCGGCAGATTTTCTTTTTATGGATGATTTTTTTGAGAAGATAATGTAGTTTTTTAAAGACTTCGAACCGTTCATGTGTCTATGAAAGAACCTTGTTTATTGAAGATCTCAACGAATAGGAATAGGCCCTCGAATAGGCTAGATGAGGTCTTAGACAGATTGCTGTTCAAGAAAATCTCCAGCCGGACTTGATTTCATAGAAGGCCTCATGTAGTTTATATCTATACAGAAAACGTCTAAAGAGGCCCTTGACAATATTCTGAATACTCGAATAGTGTGTCGATGTTAATCAGATTTTTGCCTATAGAGGAAGTCTTTTTGCTTAGAGGAAGTCTTTTGCTTATATGAAAACTCCACCAGAACTCGTGTTTATAGAATCGGTATTCAATTTGAGAGTCTCTAGTAGATATTCTGAAAACTGCAAGTAGATCGTTTGTCTACAGAATGCATATTTATTTGTCATTAAAAGACCCCGATCAGATTCTCTGCCGATAGAAGGCTTTAAGGTCATTTTCGGCATATCTGAAATATCGAAAAGGGTCTTCTGTTTGTAGAAGACATTTTTAAGAAGTGATAGATCTACAGAAAACGTCTGCTGTCTCGAGTTATACTCTGTAAAGAGGGCCCCAAGAAGATATTCTGTATGTAAAATACCCAGAGATGGCCCTCTATCTATGGATAAGCCTCACTAAGGTCTTCCGAACAAAACAACTATGTTTGGTAAAGTTCGAGGATATCGTCAATCTATAGCAGAATTTGAGGTGGCTTACTATTTACTAGCTAGACGATCTTATTGAGTAAGATCCCAATAATGTATTCTGCGCATAGATAACCTCGAAAATGTATTTCGTCTATAAAAATCCTTATATATATAGAAATCCTCGAGGATTCCATCAATCTATGACTTCCAGGATACCTACAAATTACTACCTTTAAAATGTCTTTTATATGACGTTGTATGGCCGAAATAACGTCATCAATATATGGAAGGAATTTAAGAGGCCTTCTAAATTTAGAAGTTCCTGTAGTGGGCCCTACATTCATAGAAGGTCTGCAGAATGTATATTTTCAATAGAATCCCTTTTGAAATGTTTCTTGGTACATATATTATTTCCCCAATAAAGAACACCAGCTGAGGATCTGTTATTAAAAATTCAATATAGTATAATTATTTGCAATTTGGCAACTCTTAACCTCATTGATAAGTTGTTATGCAAAATAAAGCGTTAAGCTCTTAACCGCTTTATTCGACAATTTCCTGTAACTCTTGATTTTTTTTTTCATTCCGTTTCTCATTGAGTAAAAGAGAGTATTTGATGGATATAAAAAATTAAGAGTATTTCATTGTTTGTGTATTTGTTTTCTCTCACTCCACAATCTCCTCTATCACCAGCAATTGAATGGTTGTCGGAAAACATTACCGATGTCAGCGATCACAATGCGTCGCATTAAAATAGCCAGCCGACCGACCAACCAATCCCCACGAAGAACAACAACATCTATGATTAGTCTTCTTGGTATGGGTCACAACTGAATACATGTTTTTTAGCTAAGTTAATTACTTTCTATATACGGGGAAGAACTGGAAGCTTTCTGACTGGTCGGTTGGTTAGTTAGTTGCCGACTGCTTGCTTATTACCGAGCGATTAAATGTTCGCAGTACATCGAACAATGTGTGAATTAAAAAACAATTGAATTTGTCGCCGATCCAAATAACAACAATTATCGAAATGTGAATCCCGGCCTTGCGAGGGGGATTTTTTGGTTTTATTTTCACATCTTTTTTTTGTTGTTTTTTTTTCTGTTTTTTTGGAGGTCTTAAGTCCATGACATTGATGATGAACCTGTGTGCGATGTAGCATCATAAAAACATATTTATGTTTGTTATTTGTATTTTTTTCGTCTGCGGTTGGGAAGTTTTTTGTTTATTTCTATTTTTTTTAGAAAATTTAGGAATATGTTCGTTTTTAGATAATCTCTGCAGTTGTGTTTGAATAAATAGCACAATTGAAAACGAACAAGTAAGAAAGCGTTAGGTTCGGCCGGGCCGAACTTTGGATACCCTCCACCATAGAAATACTGACAATTTTTTGATAATTCTTCCAATCGATTGTTGTAAACCAAATAGAAAATTCAGCAATTTCAATGGGGGCTTTCCTAAAATCTCAAAACCCTAAAATATTGACATATATTATTAATGCATGGTACTTTGAAACATGTGTATAAAATCTATACTCCAATTAAAAGGCAATATTATATAGAGTATGCGGAACCAATATTGACAACATTGTGTAGGAATTAGCAACTTCTTGGTGTTTTCATTATATAAGGGGTTTGGCCTAATTAAGGGCCGATGTAGCTCAAGTTCCAAGCTAATATTTTAGTTTTCAATCCCAATACCGTCCATTACGCTAAATATTAAATAGGTAGGATGTTTTGTATAGGACCTGGTCCTAAATGTGGGTCGATACAGTTCATTCTCAAACCTCACGTTTTAGATTTAATGTCAATATCCCTCGAGATAAAAATGATTAAAACATATGACTAAATCGACTAAATCGTTTTAAAATTCCATACTATATGGGATATGAACTGAAAATATCGTCTACCGAATAACCCCCCTACTATGGTGGAATACAGCTATATGGGATAACCCCAACACCCGGAAAAAATCAGCTAACTATTTTAAAATAAAAAATGGGGTTATAAGGGGACTACCCCTAAAAGGGGGTGAATATTAATAATTTTTGGTTGTAAGATTTGTTACCATATACGACTACAAAATACCAAATTTCAGCGAATTCGGTTGAAAAACACGCTCAAGAACCTCAAAATACCGAAAATTAGGGGGTACCCTTCTATGAGAGCTATGCCTAAACGTGGACCGATATAGCCCATCTTCGAACTTGACCTGCCTGCAGACAAGAGACGACACTATGCAAAATTTTGAAGGGAAGGGCCATTTATACTTCCTAAAAAGAGCTATAGGTCATTATTCGGAAAATCTGTCGATTTCCTCAAAAATAAGAGATTTCTTCTTTGTATGGGAATACCCATTTGGCTTCCTATTAGAAAATCTTTTGGTTTTCCTATTATCAAGCTTATTGGTCTCTTATTAAAATTGTTATTAGCCTTCCAATCAGAAATCTTGAAATTGGAGCCAGGATTACCGTTGTGCGACGAAAGTCGCAATTTGCAACCTTTTTAATGCCCTGAATCTCTGTTTGCAACGTTTTAAGTTTTGTGCGACTTTTCTTCTCTATTTTTGTTAAGTTGTTTTTTTTTTCATTTTCTTCCATATAGACTCACTGGCCTTCCAGATTTCCCAGACATTCAATAGGTCTATTCCTTTAGCCTTCAACTCGCCTTTAAGGACTGCCGCTCAGCTAGTCTCTAAGGATTCCCAGAACTCCACGTCGTCTATGAAATCTACCTGAGCTGCAGCTCTTCTATAGATACCTCCTGATCTTTTTCACTGACCTTCCAGATTTCCTAGACATTCGATAGGTGTATTCCTTTACCCTTCAACTCGCCTTTAAGGACTGCAGCTCAGCTAGTCTCTAAAGATTCCCTGAACTCCTGGTCGTCTATGAAATCTACCTGAGCTGCTGCTCTTCTATAGAGACCTCCAGATCTTCAGTCCGTCATCTAGCTGTTCACGTAAAGGTCTTTAGAACAAAAATCTTTTATCTAAAAATTTCCTAGACATTCAATAGGTCTATTCCTTTACCCTTCAACTCGCCTTTAAGGACTGCAGCTCAGCTAGTCTCTAAGGATTCCCTGAACTCCAGGTCGTCTATGAAATCTACCTGAGCTGCAGCTCTTCTATTGAGACCTCCTGATCTTCAGTCCGTCCTCTAGCTAATCTCGTAAAGGTCTTCAAAACAAAAATCTCTCACCTAAAGTTATTCAATTCGAGTTTTCCTATTGGCAGAAGATTTCCTTATATATCTATAGATCTTTAGCTACCTGGCCCTTTATATCTTTTATATAGACTCACTGGTCTGCCAATCAGCTCATATAAATAGACTTACTGTCCTGCTTTTCTGCTCATCTATAAATTCAGCTTATATTTAAATTAATTGGCGTGCTCTTTGGAGAAACGCGGGGGATTTCTTAGACTCCCTGGCCTCTCAGATTCCCTAGGCATTCAAGAAATCTATTCATAATCCCTTACCATTCATCTCGCCTTTAAGGATATCAGTTCAGCTAGTCTCTAAGGACTCCCTGAACACCAGGTCGTCTATTAAAACTAACTGTTCTGTAGCTTATCTATAGAGACTCCCTGGGTTTCAGTTTGTCTGTAAGGACCCTTTGAACTTCAGGGCTTTATGTACTGTAGGTTGTCTATAAAGACTCCTTGAGCTTTATAGCTCGTCCATAAAGAATACCTTAGTAGAGAATTCCTGAGCTTTAGACAGTACATCTATAAAATATTCTATGAGCTTCAGCTTTCATATACAAATTCTTGGCTTTCCTTCAGTCGCCTATAAAGACACCTGACGTTCAGCTCACCTATAAAGGCTCCTGAACTTCAGATATAAGACTACTATAAAGACTACCTGAGCCTTTAGCTCGTTTCTAAAGACTCTCTCAGCTTCTGCACCTCAATTAATGCTTTAGATTAAGCTGGGTTAAATAGAGACATCGTTCAGTTCGTCTAGTAAGAGTCCCCGACTCTTTAGCTTATCTAGAAAGATTACGTATCTTTCAACAGTGTGAAGGTGATTGGATTCTTATAAGAATATTTGTCTTCATCCTATAAGAGCACCTATTAATCTTCCAATTGTTTTCTTTTTGGCCTTTCTATAGAAAGACCAATTAGCCGCCTTATAAGAAGACATATTCGGTTTTTCATTGGAATACCTATTAGTCATCTTATTAGATTGAAGTTCTTACAACAATACCTATTAGTATTACTATTGGTCAACCTATTAGACCTACTATTATTAAACCTATTGGTCTGACTAAAAGAAAACATATTGTTCATCCCGTTAGAAGGCCCATTGAACTTCCAATTCGTCTTCTTATAAGAATTTCTATTGTTCTCAAACTAGAGTTGCTGTTCTTCCTTCTAGAATACCTACTGTAATTCTTGTTAGATAACATATATATAGTTCTATCGAAATTTGTAATGTTCTAGATAAAGCCTTAATGAGTTTTCTATAAGAAGACCTATTGATATCCCCATTAGAAGACCTATTCACCTTCCTACAGGAGGAAGTCCTTCCTATCTTATGGAAGTCCTATTGGAAGACATGTTAGTTTTTCTTTAAGATGGGTTCTTTGTTCTCATGATATTCTTTTTTAATAATACATATTTGTTTTTTCTCTTCGTTTCCCTCTTGTCTCCTATTAGAACAGACATTGTTCTTGTTTTCATGTTCACTATTTTTCACAACATGTATGTATTTATTTTGATTTTCTTTTCGCACACACACTCTCGCCACACATGTGTTGTTTATTTTAATTTCAACATTCCTGTACTTTATTTGCATGTGATTGAAGAAATGTTTATATATCATAGATTTGTTTATTTATTTTTTTTTTTTGGCAATCTAGTGTCCAGTTCTTCTTCAACAGAAGGGGATTTTTATGGCAACAAATATATAAATACATGTGTTCATTTGTATATGTGTATTAACAATAATAATGTTTGTATTTTTTATATTTAATTCGGTATTGATTTATAAATTGCGTTACAGTTAGTAAAACGCTCTGAACGAAAAAAAAAAAAACAAAAAACGGGGAAAAACATTGAGTAAACAGGTCATAATCCGTCGTTGTACATCACATTGTATATCGATAGATGGACGGTGATTAAAAGTACTTTAGTATGGCTCTAATTGCTTCATAACATTTGTTATTAAAATGTTTAATAAACCAGTGAGCGGAGCAGTATAGTCGGACGGGGCCGACCATATGGTACCCTACACAACTTCCACGAAAAACTAATTTTCTGTGGATTTATATTCTGAGCTTGGGCAATATTTCGCGATATTTGAACCATCTGGACCAACTAGAGGCCGATAATTATTACTAATGTTCAGCGTTATACTTGACCATAACTGGAACTTCATGGAACATTTTAAAGCGATCAGCGCTATATTTCCGGCCTCTAGTGTGGTAAAGGGTTACTAAATAATATCTGAATACATAAGCACCTGTAAATATTGAAGTGTAACTTCCACATCTGGTATAATTGGTATCAATGTAAAGGCCAACCACTGTCCTTGGATATACCAACAACTTTTCGGGTATATGTCCTTCAGGTGTGAATCTATACGCTATAGAATACAAATTTTGTAATTTTTCACACAAAAGTCAGGGTCTATTTGACTCGCTAAATATTGACCGATCCTTATCAAAACAGGCATGCTTATTCTTTGGCCCGATCCCCTTCTCTATGTAGAAATTCGCGATGTTTGGGTCATAATTGCGGCCTCTAGAGCGACCAGAAAAAACGATAAAAATTAAGTATTTGGTCCATTTCATCCCCTAGATATTAACCGATCTTTATCAAAAACAAACCCAGAACCCATCCTACATGCAAAATTTCGTGTAGATTGGTCCATAACTGTGGCCTGTATCGTGTTTACAAACTATAATGAACAGACGGACGGACACACATGTCTAGATCGACTCAACTAGTCGAGATATGACGATCGGTATACTTATAGGTGGGTACAGGATCAATATTTCGCGGCGTTACAAACTCTTGGGGCTACACAAAGCTATAATACCCTGACAACATAGTTGTGTAGGGTATAATGAAATAAGTCCCTAAGCGGGGACTTATCTCGTAATGAAATAAGTCCATAATTCGGAAAATGAAATACATTGTTTTTTATATCATTTAGTTTTTATTTTATTTTTAAGAAAAAAATTGGCGCCTCTTTGCCTATCTACCTTCTGCATCCAAAAACCATCGAAATATTTAAACATATTTTAGATTTTATCAGGGTAAATGATCCATTAATTAAATCCCCTGGTAATAATGACAAAGCGTATATGGTAACAAATCTCTCTACCAAAAATTATTAATATTCGCCCTCTTTTAGGGGTAGTTTCCATATAACTCCCTTTTTATACCCTTCACCACACTGTGGTTCAGGGTATTATGTGTTTGTGCATATGTTTGTAACAGGTTAAAGGAAACGAGATAGACACATGGTTCCTTTTGAGAATATGCATAGAATCACTTTCTGAGTCGATTTATGCATGTCCGTCCGTCCGTTCGTCTGTAGATGTTAAATTGTAAACAAAGTACAGGTCGAATTTATGATACGATTTGGATGAAATTTGGCACAGCTCACTTATTTGGTCCTAGGACGAACCCTATTGAAATTAAAGAAAATCGGTTCAGATTTTGATTTAGTAACACTGTGGAGGTGTAGGATTGGGGTATGTAGGAAGATCTGGAAATTGGTACTATTGTGGGTGAACCAATATAGTTGAAGTCCTAAAACTTTAATTTAGAATCAGTATGGGGGTGTAGGATTGGGGTATGTAGGCAATTTTGGAAATTGGTACTACTGTATGCTAAATTTGGTACAATTTGGATTGTGGGTGAACCGATAGAGTTAGAATCCTGAAACTTGGATTTGGAAACACTGTGGGGGTGTAGGGTTGGGTATGTAGGAATTTGTACTAAGTTACTAAACTTGGTACAATGTAAATTGTTGGTGAAGCGATAGAGTTTTAATCCTTAAACTGGGAATTTGGATCACTGTGGGGTGTTCGTTTGGGGTAAAAAGGGGATTCTGGAAATTCATACTACTTTGTACTAAATTTGGTACAATTTGAATTGCTGGTGCACTAATAGAGTTGGAATCCTGAAACTTGGATTTAGGATGACTGTGGGAGTATAGGATTGGGATATGTAGGAAGTTTTGGAAATTGGTACAACTATGTACTAAATTTGGTACAATTTGAATTGTGGGTGAACCGATAAAGTTGGAATCTTGAAACTTGGATTTAGGATGACTGTGGAAAAGTAGGATTGGGATATGTAGGAAGTTTTGGAAATTGGTACAACTATGTACTAAATTTCGTACAATTTGAATTGTGGGTGAACCGATAGGTTTAGAATCCTAAAACTTGGATTTAGAATCACTGTGGAGGTGTAGGATTGGGGTATGTAGGAAGTTTTGGAAATTGGTAATACTGTGTACTAAATTTTGTACAATTTGAATTGTGGGTAAACCGATAGTGTTGGAATCCTGAAACTTGGATTTAGGATCAATGTGGGGGTGTTGGTTTGGGGTAAAAAAGAGGTTTTGGAAATTCGTACTACTATGTACTAAATTTGGTACAATTTAAATTGTGGGTGAACCAATATAGTTGGAATCCTGAAATTTGAATTTGGAATCATTGTGGGGGTGTAGGATGGGGATATGAAGTTTTGTTGGATGGTTGAACAGGGTACTTATGGAAATAATGTGTGCTAAATGGAAAATGAAATGGTACTCAAATTTAATTATGGTCGATATTAATGTGTGAATTGGATTTTCTGACATATGCAGTTTGCTGTGAAAATAAAATAATATGTTAATGCATGTTGAAATATTTCCTACATTCGCTAACGAAGTTGCGGGCATATGCTAGTACTACATAAAGGTCCTCATTGCAGTGCCGAGGTCGTAACTTATTTGTTACTGCAAGCAGAGTTTTATACTCTCTTCAGAAGAAAGTTTTCTGAGATTTTGCACAGATTTGTCTTCGGTTTTAAGGTAGATCAAATTCCACTGTGGGTTATATGGTTCTACGTTTTCAATAACACCTTTGAAATTGTTTCAGTAAATATGCAAAAAAGTTGATTATTAAAAAAATTTTTTTTTCAAAGACTGTAGAGTGCGTGGATTTTTACAAATATTTTTTTAAAGCCTTATAGATTCCTTGGATTTTTAAAAATGTATTTTTAAAGGACTATACAAGGCGAGGACAATTAAGGACAATGCCAAGCATCGTTTTGCAATTCCAAGCATCGACAAGCATCGAAATATACGTTTTGGGATTGGATTTAAAAAATATTTGTTCAAACTATACAAGGTATGGATTATATTTATCAATAATTATACATGGCATGGAAAATAATAAAAAATTAAGGAATTCATGAAAAAAATCATGGAATATAGATGGGACTTCGGAACACCATTTACATTAAATAGGACGAAAATATATATGTTGGAGCTATATTTAAATCTGAACCGATTTCAACGAAACTAAACGCACATCATTCTAGGCTGAATTAAGTATGCTATGCCAAATTTCTTGCAAATCGAAAGATATATAGGGACTTTGGTACACTATTTAATTTAAGGGGACCCCCCCATTCTCGGGGTCAAATTTTTTTTTGATTTAATTCGATTCTACACTAATACAAGAATATCTCTACAAAATTTCAAGTGAAAATCTCAAGAACTCTTGAAGATATAACCGATTTATTGTGTCAGCATCAAGTGACGGCTAAAGGGCTTCTCAAACTTTTGAACGCGTTTTTCTCTTTTGCGAATGGCGGGCACGATAACTCAAAAACTAATAACCCAATCGATTTCAAATTTTTACACGTTTCTCTGTGAGTGTATAGCTATCGTATGAACTAGGATAAAGCCAAACGGTGAAGATGTTCCTTATTTTTTAACTTGGTTTTTGGTCAAAATTTGGCGATTTTTCAAAAATATTTTTTCAAAGGTCCGCCATTTTGTTAATTTTAGAGCGAAGTCAATAATCCTAATTCATACGAGAGCCAGACATGTACTCTTTCTAACACCGTTGGAATTTTCGGATTCCGATGATCCAGTGAGGAGTTATCATGCCCGCCATCAAAAATAAGGACGTTTCTTTAATTACAAAAAAAAAAAAAAAAAAAACAACAAAACAATAACAAAATTTTTTTGTAAATTATTTTTCTTCTTTTTTAAATCTTCAAATATATATGTGCAAAGATGCAAACCTTAACAAGCATTGGTATTGATTTACCAGCCCATTGAAAATCTTTAAAAATTAAAATCGAGAATGGGTGGGGTTCCCTTAAGTCGGACGAAAATATATATGGGAGCTGTATCTGAATCTAAGCCGATTTCAACGAAACTTAACACACATCATTCTGGGCTTTATTCAGTATGATATGCCAAATTTCGTCCAACTCAAAAGATAAATAGGGACTTGGGTGCACCATTTACATTAAATCGGATGAAAACATATATGGGATCTATATCTAAATCTGAACCGACTTTTCAATAGGGCCAAATAAATGATCTGTGCCAAATTTCGTTTAATTCGGATCATAAATGCATCCTGCAGTTTGTTAATATACCCTTCCAGGGTTAGTATCGGAAGGACCTGCAAAACATACTCTTGTCATTGTATTAAAAACATAGAATTTTTTATTTTCAAAATATCCCAACTTTCACTTGCATAGTAACATTTTTATCGTATATTCACGATTTTCCACGTACTACCATAATTGAGTATTTTTTTTTTTCTTTTGTTTGCTTACCATTTTTAATTTAATTCAATTTATTTTGTTGGTCGTGATTTGTAAGAAGAACCTTTTTGTTAACCAAATGGACATGTGCTTTTGCACGACGTCATTTCTTTTAATTGCTGGGTATTTTTTTTCAAATGCATTTAACTTTTTGCCTGACCCCGTGGTTTGTTATGTAAACACATCGATGACATTGTCATTTTCGTGGAATTGAATAAAACGGGGGGACTTTTTTTTCTTCGTTCGGTGCATTCCAATCGGTTTGGGGGCGCTTGATCCAATTGTCGGTAGCATTTTCCCTTTAACCAGTTTGTATGTATGTCCAGTTCAGTTGTTTATTTGTAGTTTCCCTTTTCATTTTATTTTTTAGTTCCAATTGAGTCAATCTCTTTTGCGGAATATTCTGTGAAATAATTGATTAAAATTCACGGGGAGTTAATGTTTTTTCCGTTGTAGTCGTTTTTTACTACTTTCCAAAGGAATTATTTATTTGTTGGCCAGGGACTTTTTTGGTGAGCGGATTTCGAATGAATAATGCAAGTCATTGTTGATTATATTTTGTGTTTTTTTTTTGCAATTTTTTAGTTACGGGAAGCATAATTGGTGAAAGGTGAAAATAACACAGAAGATTGGAATTGGAACAAGGTGTAGAAACAAGTTTAAAGGAATGATATGAAAACATACGTTTTATTTTAATTTAGGAAACCTGAATTATTATTCTACCAAAGGTAGACCAGTCATTTGAACATCTGATGTCTATAAGAAAATCTTGTAACTATTCTATCCATTAAAAGCGTATAGAAAATAGGTCAAATTTATATGCCTCATATGATGTGTTCTGTGTATGGAATACCTATAAAATATCTTCTTTCTATAAAAGTCCTGCAAAAGGAATACTGTATATGGAATGTCGAAAGGCAGTAAAAGTCTAATAAAGTTATTTCGCTGAAATTTGTTATTTTAGAAAATAAATCCACAAAAACTTAGAAAGATAGGTCCATTTTTGGGTAGCCTCCATATAAGCGCACCCTCCGATTTTCGGTATATTGGGGTTCTTGAGAGCGTTTTTCATCTGAATTTGAATACAAATTCTAAGACAATTTAGTTTTTTGTTGTAATCATTCCGCCTTCTAAGGATATCGTGATAAAAAAAAAATGGTTGAACCGGACGATGATGAAATATATCGCCAGCTTTTGGCCATCTCCCCCATATAGTGATACCTCCTGAAGGAAAGTTTTGAGATACAAAATTATTATATCGGGTTCCAAATTGAGCTATATCGGTCAAAATTATAATATCGGGTTCCAAATTGAGCTATATCGGTCATTAATTAGGTATAGCCCCTCATACAATGTTAACCCAAATATTCCCTAATTCCTACACTATGCTATCAATATTTGCCCCCCTTTAGGCATAGCCTCATATAACTTTGCACTCTAAATTTCTGTAGTTTGAGAATTTTATACATATGCCCCACTCTACAATTCGTTTTCAGATTTTAGAAAAAATCGCTATTAATAATTTGGTGTGCATAATGGTTTACAGAAATCGGTTTATCGGTATAGGTCCACTTTTTGATATGTTCCCTATATTTTCATTTCAAGTACCTGTCATGGCGTCAGTAGGGGGGATGAAATTGGCCTCAAAATTGCAGAATTTTTGACATTTTATACACATGTTCCACCCTACCATGCCTCGTCAATATCGGTCCACTTTTTGCGGTTTTGCGATTTTAGAAAAATCTCCATTAGAAATTGCTAAAATTGGTATTTGGTGTACATAAAACAATCGCTTGGTACAATTGTTGGTATAGGTATACTTTTTGCTATCTTCCCTATATTTTAATAGTTTGTAGCTATCAGTATACCTACGGTGGGGGGTATCCAAAGTTCAGACCGGCCGAACTTAACGCCATTTTCACTTGTTAATTCTCATTACCTACCAAATCTTTTCACTAAATTAGTTAACTTTACTGAAGGTGCAATTTTTGGTATTTCAGTTTTTTATACCCTTTACCACACTGTTTTTGTTTTTCCGTTTGTAACGCATCGAAATAATCATTTCCGACCCTATAAAGTATATATATTCTTGATCAGCGTAAAATTCTATGACGATCTAAGCATGTCCGTCTGTCTGTTGTAATCACTCTAGCGTCTAAACGAATTGAGATAGATCGCCAAATTTTGCATAGAGTCGTCTTTTGTCTGCAGGCAGGTCAAGTTCGAGGATGGGCTATATCGGTCCACGTTTAGGCATAGCTCCCATATAAGGATACCCCCCAATTTTCGGTAATTTAGGGTTCTTGGGCGCGGTTTTCAACTGAATTCGCTGAAATTTGGTACATGGGGTTCTTATTGGGTACCAAATTTCCCCACTAAAAATTATAAATATAGGTCCACCTTTTCTGGTAGCCCCCATATAAGGGTACCTCCCAATTTCCAGTTTTTGGGGGGTTTTGACCGGATTTTTTCACCGAATTGGCTGTAATTTAGTAATTTGAGTTCTAATTGGGTAGCAAATCTCTCCAAAAAAAAATTATAAGTGTAGGTCAATTTTTTCGGGTAGCCCCCATATAAGGGTACCCCCAATTTTCGATATTTTGAGGTTCTTGAGCGTGTTTTTCAACCGAATTCGCTGAAATTTGGTATTTTGTACTCGTATATGGTAACAAATCTCACCGCCAAAAGTTATTAATATTCACCCCTTTTTAGGGGTAGTCCCCATATAACCCCCTTTTTGTATTAAAATAGTTATCTGATTTGTTCCGTGTGTTGCGGTTTGGTAGTCGTTACGGGGAATAGTCAATATTGGGTTCTAAATTTGCATATACCGGTCATTAATTAGGCATAGCCCTCATATAATGATATCCCCAAATATTCACTATTTCCTACACTATGTAATCAATATTGGTTCCCCTTTTGTCATACCTTCCTATAACTTTGTAATCTAAATTACAGTAGTTTGAGAATTTTATACTCTACCATGCGTTGTCAGTATCAGTCCACTTTTTGGATCTTGCAGATTTTAGGAAAAATCCGCATTAAAAATTGCTGAAGTTTGTATTTGGTGTACATAATGGTTTACAGAAATCGCTTTTCAGAATTATAGGTATATGCCCACTTTTTTGTATGTTCCCTATATTTTAATTGCATGTATGTGTTGGTATAACTATGGTGGAGGGTATCCAAAGTTCGGTCCGGCCGAACTTAATGCTTTTTCACTTGTTTTTGTATTTTGGGTTTTCTGTAGAATTGACTTAATTTTTGGCTTTTCTTCGGGTAACAAATATTCGTCCATTTTTGGGGATACTTACCCCCCTTATTATACTCTACGGCCCTATAAAGTACATATATTTGCCATTTAAATTTATTTCAATTCTGTACTTCTTGTGCGAAGCAGCCCGTTTTTCGTTACATCGGTAGTTTTCAACCCACTTCCCAAAATTATTTCTAAGTAGATTTGGAAACTTCATTTAATGTAACGGCTGAACTAGACAGCTCTTGTTCTTTATTAATTTTAGGGTCACACTTGCCTAATGACGAATTTGGTTCTTTATATTCTCACCAAACCTCCTAAAATCTTGTTGCCCAGTGTTATTATGGACCTCTATCTATATGTAGAAACCCTCTTGAATGTCTTCTGTAGACAGACGATAGTCTAAAGAAGGCATAGTAGATGTTTCCTGACTATAGAAGTAGTATATCTTTATTTACTGACAATATAAGAATTTCTCCTTCAGTAAAAGACTTACTGATTGGTATAAAAATCGAATAAAATTAATCACAAAATAAATATAAATTCCATCTTCCATAAAATATTATTAATTCCTCGCACTACTATTTGATTACCACTGTAAAGTGTTATCGTATTTGTTTAGACAATTTGTCAAATTGTCACAACATTAAATCTTAATTAGTAATTTGTAGGTTTGTGTGAGTGCCGTCAACGATAAGATATGAATTTTACCAACACCTGGTCAATTTATAATAATACAAAACCTGAAAATAAGTAAGATAATTCAACTATTCTCCATCAGATGGTGCTGTGGTAGTGAATACATTCCGTTATTTTCAAAAATATATTTTAAGATCCGAAAAAGTTTTTGGAGATGGCTTCACACTATTTGTATATTCAATTGTAAAAGTTGAATTTTTGAAAAATGCATTGACATGTGGGACAGAGTAACGAAATTTTGAAAAGTTTGGGAAGATGATTGTTTTAATAAAAGCCAGTAAGGAAAATAGTAAAGTCGGTCGGGCCGACTATATGATACCCTTCACCACTATGGGTATTTTAACAGGACTATTAACATGAAATTGGATGAAATAAAATATGTGATATTTATCTAAATGTGAATCGACTGCGATCAATCCATAAATATGTCATTCGTTTTTTTACAATGGGACAAAAGTATTTCAATCGACTTCAACATATTACTAGGACATCCGTGGGATACATAGCCCAAGGATGTGCTTCTAGAACTACGTAACTACGTTATTCTATGCTCGATTTGGATGTTGTGCAAATTTCATGTCAATCTGACAAACATGAGGAGTATGAATCACCATGTACTTGAAATCGGACGAGAATATACATGGAAGCTATATCCAAATAGGACCCGATTTCAACGAAACTTGTCACAGGTTAGGTTACACTAATTTCAGTACGTTTTGTTTCTATCAGCCATATATTGGTTCCTTGGTGCGTCAATTACTTAAAATCAATGGATAATATAAAGGGAGCTATATCAAAATCTTTTACGAAACTTGTCACACATCATATATCTATATATATAAAAGAGCTTAGTGTTAAGTGAGTGAGTGAGTGAGTGACTGACTGACAGATCATCGCCCAGACGAAACGGCTAAAGCTAGAAGCTTGAAATTTTGAGTGTGGGTTGGTGTTGGTGTGTATGCGTGAGATAAGGCTGGGTTTTTGGAAATTCGAACTAGAAGGGTACGAAAAGTACTAAAATGTACCAAATATGGTACCCTTTGTATTAGGCGAACGGGAAGAGCTAGAATTCTGAAATTTGGAATGTGGGTCACTGATGTAAAGTTAGGAAGATGTACAAAAGCGTTTTTGGAAATTCGTACTAGAACGGTACGAAAAGTACTAAAAAGTACTAAATGTGATACCATTTGTATTTGGCGAACCGGTAGAGCTAGAACTCTGAAATTTGGATTGGTGGTCGCTGAGTGTAGGATAGATGTACCAACGGGTTTTTGGAAACTCGAAATAGAAGGGTACGAAAAGTACTAAAATGTACTTAATTTTGTACAATTTCGTAGCATGTGAATTGATAGAGCTAAAAACTTGAAATTTGGAATGCGACTTAGGGATGAGATGTAGAGTCTATTTAAGGAGATGGTTTTGAAAGCCTGTACTCATGTGTACGAAAAGTACTATATGATACTATATTTGGTACAAATTTAATTTGGAGATACAAATCGAGCTGGAATCCGGAAATTTGAAATTAACATTAGGAGTTGGACATCTGAGTGTAGGATTGGGAATGTACGTAGTTTTGGAATTTTTTTACCCAGTTTCAGTAATTTATATTCATGGGTACTAAATGGTACTAAATTTGGTACAATTTGAATTTTATGCGAACCAATAGAGCTAGAATCATGAAATTTGGAGTCAGGATAACTGTTGGGGTGTAAGATCGAGATATGTATGAAGTTTTAAAAATTTTTACTAATGTGCACTAAATTTGGTACAATTTGAATTGTAGGTGAACCGATAGAGTTGGAATCATAAATCTTGGATTTAGGATCAGTCTGGGGGTGAAAGTTTGGGTTAAGTGGGACGTTTTGGAAATTCGTACTACTGTGTACTAAATTTGGTACAATTTGAATTGTGAGTGAACCGAAAGAGTTGTAATCCTGAAACTTGGATTTAGCATCTCTGTTTAGGGTAAGTAAGAAGTTTTTGAAATTGGGGTCTGTAGGAAGTTTTGGAAATTTGTACTACAGTGTACTAAATTTGGTACAAATTGAATTGTGGATGAATCGATAGAGTTGGAATCTTGAAACTTTGTTTTAGGATCACTGTGGGGGTGTAGAATTGGGATATGTAGGAAGTTTTGGAAATTCGTACTACAGTGTACTAAATTTGGTACAAATTGAATTGTGGATGAACCGATAGAGTTGGAATCCTGAAACTTGGATTTAGGATCACTGTGGGGGTGTAGAATTGGGGTATGTAGGAAGTTTTGGAAATTCATAGTACTGTGTACTAAATTTGGTACAATTTGAATTGGGGGTGAACCGATAGAGTTGGAATCCTGAAACTTGGATTTAGGATCACTGTGAGGGTGTAGAATTGGGGTCTGTAGGAAGTTTTGGAAATTCGTACTGCAGTGTACTAAATTTGGTACAAATTGAATTGGGGATAAACCGATGGAGTTGGAATCCTGAAACTTGGATTTAGGATCACTGTGGGGGTGTAGGATTGGGGTATGTAGGAAGTTTTGGAAATTGGTACTACTATGTATTTAATTTGGTACAATTTGAATTAAGGGTGAACCGATAGAGTTGGAATCCTAAAACTTGGATTTAGGATCATTGTGGGGGTGTAGGATTGAGGTATGTAGGATGTTTTGGAAATTGGTACTACTGTGTACTAAATGTGGTACAATTTTAATTGTGGGCGAACAGATAGAGTTGGAATCCTGAAACTTGGTGTTAGGATCACTGTGGGGTTGTAGGATTGGGGTATGTAGGATGTTTTGGAAATTGGTACTACTGTGTACTAAATGTGGTACAATTTTAATTGTGGGCGAACAGATAGAGTTGGAATCCTGAAACTTGGTGTTAGGATCACTGTGGGGTTGTTGGGTTAGGGTAAGTTGGAGGTTTTGGAAATTCATACTACTGTGTGCTAAATTTGGTACAATTTGGATTGTGAGTGAACCGATAGCGTTGGAATTCTGAAACTTGGAATTAGGATCTCTGTGAAGTGTAGGTTTGGGTTAAGTAGGAAGTTTTGGAAATTCATACTACAGTGTACAGTCATTATGGGGGTGTAGGATCGGGGTATGCAGAAAAGAAAAGTACTAAAATATACCAAATATGGTACCCTTTTTATTAGCGAACGGGAAGAGCTAGAATTCTGAAATTTGGAATGTTGGTCACTGATGGAAAGTTAAAATGATGTGCAAAGGGTTTTTGGAAATTCGACCTATAAGTGTACTAAAGGTACTAAACTTTACTGAATTTACTTCCTGTTGTATATATATTGAACATATATAGCATGAATCTTGACATATGAAATGGAATACTGGTTGGGTAGTAGTGTTGATGTACGGAAATAAGTACATTCGTACTTATGTGTATAAAAAGTGTAAAATGGTACTAAATTTCGTACTATTTACATTCAGTTGAGTGTGTAGAGATGGAATCTTGATAATCGGAATTAGCTTTAAAAAATCGTACTTATTTGTATGAAAAGTACTAAATGGTACTAAATTTGGTGGAAGTTGGATTTAGGTGAACAGACAGAGGTGAGTCTTCAAATTGGGAATTAAAATGACTGTTGGAATGTAGGACTGAGGTAGATTATGAAATTCGTACTTATTGGTACGAAAGGTACTATATGGTACTAAATTTAGTACAATTTGGATTTTGCTTGAAAGGATAGAACTGAAAACCTGAAATTTGGAATTAAGATTTCCGTTGAAGATTGAGCTATAGAGACATCTTTGGAAACTCGTATTTATGTGTACGAAAAGTAATAAACGGCACTAGATGGATTTGGGTGAACGGAGAGAGCTGGAAACCCATAATTTGGACTAATGGTTGATGTTTGAATATATAATTGCGATATATAAGCATAGTACCTATGTGTACTAAATAGTACTATATTTCGTACAACTTGATTATGTGTGAACGGATAGAGCTGGACTCCCGAATTTTTTAATTAAAATTACTGTTGGAGTGTAAGATTGACATAGTTTAGGAAATTGTTAATTATAGAAACAAAAAGTACTAAATGGGTCCGGAAATCTTACAAATGTGTGAACGGATAGGGCTGTATTCTAAAATTTTGAATTAATATTACAGTTTGAGTGCAGAATTGAGATATGTCGGTAATTTTTTAAAATTCGTCATTATGTGTACTAAATGGTAAAAAAATTGGTACAATTTTGATTCGATTTAACGGATAGAGATAGTAAACGTAAATTTGTAATTAAAATTGCAAGATTAAGGAAGTATTGGAATTTCGTACTTATGGATACGAGAAGACCTAATTGGTACTAAATATGGTACAATTCGTTTTGTGTGAGCGGGAATCCTAATATTTGGACTTAAAAATAATTTGGAACAATTTGGACTTTGGTGGAAGTAAGATTAGGATTGATAGATTGATGTAGTTTTAGAAATTCTTACCTATGAGTATGAGAATTACTAAATGGTACTAAATTTGAAACAATTTGGATTTGGTTGAATCTTGAGATTTGGAACTTAGATTACTGTTGAAGTGTAGTATTGAGCTATGGAGACAACTTTGGAAACTCGAATTTATGTGTACCAATAGTATAGAATAGAAAATTCACTAAACTTGGATAACGGAGAGAGCTGGAAACCTAAAATTTAGAATGTTGGTCATTGACAGAGAGTTAGAAAGAAGGACCAAAGGGTTTTTGGTACTAAATTTAGTGGAGGTGACGGTGTTCGAAAAGTTCTAAATGGATTTCGGAAAATAGTGCTTATGTGTATGAAGAGTAATTAATGCTAATAAACCTGATATTAAATGTAGGAATAGAGGATTCCAGGCTCAATTCAGTACACTATGCCAAATTTCGTGCAAATCGAAAGATATATAGGGACTTTAGTGCACCTTTTACATTAAATCGGACGAAAATGTATATGGGAGCTATATCTAAATCTGAATCGATTTTCACGAAAATTGGTGGACATCATTCCAGGCTCAATTCAGTACACTATGCCAAATTTCGTGCCAATCGAAAGATATATAGGGACTTTGGTGCACCATTTACATAAAATCAAATGAAAATATATATAGTAGCTATATCAAAATCTGAACCGATTTTCAATTTAGTATGTCATGCCAAAGTTCGTGCAAATCGAAAGATATATAGGGACTTTGGTGCACCATTTACATAAAATCAGACGAAAATATATATGGGAGCTATATCTAAATCTGGTCCGATTTTCACGAAACTTGACAGACATCACATTAGGTTCAATTCAGTACGTTATGCCGAATTTCGTGCAAATCGAAAGATATATAGGGACTTTGGTGCACCATTTGCATAAAATCGGTCGAAACTATATATGGGAGCTATATCTAGATCTGGACCGATTTTCACGAAACTTGGCAGACATCACATTAGTTTCAATACAGTACGTTATGCCGTTTACATTAAATCGGACGGCAATATATATGTGAGCTATATCTAAATCTGGATCGACTTATCCCAATTTCTTCCTCACACTGACATATTTTCCGAATATTACGAGTATTCAGTACAGCTATTGTCCAGATTCCTTTCACCGTGGGTTATGTTGTCATGTTCGGCTTTCATTTGTGGTCTATAGATCGACTCGAAAATAACACAAAAAATTAAGTTTTCGGTCCACTTCATTCCAAAATTATTATCTGATCATCACTGAAAATTATAGGCGTTGTCCTTGACCATAACTGGAACCTCATGGAACATTTCAAAGCGATCAGCGCTATAGTTCCGCTCTCTAGAGTGATAATGGGTTACTAAATAAATAATATATACGCTATAGAATACAAATTTTGTCATTTTTCACACAAAAGTCGAGCACATTTGACTAAATATTTGGTATCTCTATCAAAACAGGCATGCTTATTATTTGGCCCGATCCCCTTCTCCTTGCAAATTTTCACGATGTTCGGACCATTATTGCTGCCTCTGGAGCGACCAGAAAAACCGACAAAAATTTAGTGTTTGGTCCATTTCATCCCCTAAATATTAACCGATCTCTCCCAATAGGGGTCTTCATTGGCCAGAACCCATCCTACATGCAAAATTTCGTGAAGATTGGTTCATAACTGTGGCCTGTATCGTGTTTACAAATTATAATGGACAGACGGACGGACGGACACACATGTCTAGATCGACTCAGCTAGTCCAGATATGACGATCGGTATACTTAAAGGTCTAGGACCAATAGGGGTCTTCATTGGCCAGAACCCATCCTACATGCAAATTTTCGTGAAGATTGGTTCATAACTGTGGCCTGTATCGTGTTTACAAATTATAATGGACAGACGGACGGACGGACACACATGTCTAGATCGACTCAGCTAGTCCAGATATGACGATCGGTATACTTAAAGGTCTAGGACCAATATTTCGCGGCGTTACAAACTTTTGGGGCTGCATAAAGCTATAATACCCTGACAACATAGTTGTGTAGGGTACAATAAAACATACGGACGCAAAAATGTAACTTTTTTCATTTCGGAAAATCGTTGAGAGTGGATTGAAGAAATTTGAAGCGTCCCCGCTCACTCCAGGGTGCTTCAAATCGAACCCTTTTATTGTTAGCCCTAGTTTCATTGCTCTTCTTCAAGTTAGATGCGCTTTTTGAGAGCATTTTCCTTAAAGTCTCAAGACCCCAAGCCGTGGGGCGATATTGACAATCCATGGTATGGGGGAATAATTGCATAAAATCCTCAAGATACTGCAATTCACACTTAATATTAAAAATACCGAAAATCGTTAGGTATAATTATAGAGGTTGCAGACCTAAACGCGTGTCTAGACCATAACCTTCAAAACACTGAAATTTTCGGGGTGTCGTTATATGGTGAAATACAGCCCTGTGCAAAATTACAGCACCCTATCTCAATTCATTCAAAAGGTAGCGTGATTACAACATACGGGCGGACATTGCTAGATCGTCTTAGACTTAAACCCTGATTGAGAATATACTTACCTTGTAGGTTCGGAAATAAACATTTCGATGAATTACAAAAGCAATGACAAAATTAATATACCCTCCATACTATGGTGGAGGATATAAAAACGACGAATCGATGAAAATTCGTATGACCAATATATCGATTTGTTCATAGGTTGTTTGGCTTTTCGGGGAAGTGATATAGAAAAAATATTTTCAAAGTGGTGTTAGCGTTATCTTTGATAATAATTTAATTGGATAAACTTTATTCTTGTCATTAATAGCAATAGTTCATTCATTTCTGCAGTGATAAATCTAGTGAATATCGTAAATAAATTCTCCGACTTTAGGTATATTTCTCGAATTTCAATAGACCCCATCATAGAAATACGTTTCATTCTTTGTAGAACTTGTGAGTTTGCAATATACCTTTACATCGGAGTGTATTTACGTCTAAAGAGATATGATCGCGAACTCCCTCACTTGTTACATTTTGTACATGAAAAAACCTTTTCATTCCGGCCATTGAAATCAAACTAGCTTTTCATTTTCGATCAGACAGTCATTTAACAATTTTATTTTCCTTTAAACGAACAAAGACATTGTTTAAGCCCTCCAGTTGGACCATTTCTTAATTTCATTGTACAAATTATTACCGGGACATTCGGTCGAACCGACTTGACGATGACCATACAAAGTGTAATTGGACGAGACATAACCCTGAGACACCAACCAGGCAATCAATTCTTTAGCCTTGGAGATTTGAGCAGCAGTTGGGGTGTAGTTATTGTAATTACCAATGAACATAATGCCATAGGATTTGCTGTTCCAGTTGGTGGCATGAGCACCCATAACACCAGCACCGCGACCTTCATAGATGTTACCATCAGCACCAATGCCATAGTTATAACCGATATCAGCCCAGCCCAAAGAATCCATGTGATAGGATTGCATGTTACGCATCTGGGCACTGCAGGTGGCTTGGGTGTTGCAGTAAGCACCGGCCGAATGATGGATGACCACATAGCTCAAACCTTTGGCCAAATAGCTTTTTGAGGTGGCAGCACGACCACCCCATTGGGATTTGGTAATGATGTTGATGGCAGAAATGCCACTGGTGCCTAGAACGCGCAAAAATCAAACGAACACGTATTAGGAGTTATTAAGCGTGTATGTGAGAAGTCGGATTAGAAAAATATATCGCTTTCCGATTTTGTAACTTACAGCAGAGTACAGCCAAGAGAGCAAAGAAAGCCTTCATTGTTGTGTTGTGCGGTTAAAGACTATAATTTAACTGATGATTCGTTTTCCATCGAATCAACCTTTAAATACTAATCGCTTTCTTCGAGTGACGTTTTTGTTACTATATATTTTTTTAAAAAGAAAAAAATATTGATAATATTAAAAATGCCTTCGCCCTATTGCTTTTGTTTTCTATTTGTTGGGGTTTACTTCAATTAGCCTGGCACACAATTTCGTACATATTATCGGCTCCCCCCAATATAAGTGCGAACTTTGCAAATAATACTCTTACTATCTCTGAAGATAGTTGTTATAGCTGGGCCAATAGATAAAACAAATTAATAATTTGCCATTTTATCCCATTATCAATGGAGAGACACGAGTTGCTCTATTATTACTTTTTGGTGATAACAGTTTGAAGCACTTCTAGGGAGATTTCTATCTATATAATTTAAATTTAAAATACCGTTAATAAGTTGGCAAAGGTATTTATGCAAAATTACCGACTATTCTAGAAATTGATTATTTATAATAATTGATTATTAATTGGTTTGATGGTCCTAAGGAAGAGATCTGTTTTATTCGATCTAAATCAGCTGTGAAATGTAAATAGAATCGGTAATATAATAACAATTCGCAATCTCTTCGACTTTAAGATGTAGAACACGCTCATTATCGGTCTCAAAAAATCGATATCTTTTTAATGGTCTTAATATATTGGGAACATGTTTTTAAGATTTGTGATATGTATAGAATTAATATTAAGGCTTACACCACTCGCTCAATGTGATATACTAACTTAACCACTGAACCTAGCCCATGTTAAGTTCTTTTCAATTGGCTTTATAAAGACACTCCCATTTAAAATTGGAATTATAAAGTCAACTAGGTCTGTATTGAGACTACGGGTGTACATAAAAACCAATTGGTCTGTATGGAGGCCGATTGGAGGTGTATAGAAACCAAAGGTCTTTATAGAATCCACAGGTATGAATAAAGACTAATTGTTCTCTATATATAACACATGGACTTATATAGCCCAATTGGTCTGTATAGAGACCATTATAAGTTATAAAGATCAATTGGTATGTAATCGAACTGATTGGAAGTGCGTAGATACCACATGTCTCCAGAGAGAACATAGGTCTGTAGATGTAAAAACTAGGATTCGCTTTAGTTTGTATGTATATAGATATCATAAAGTTGTAAAACAAATTTTGAAATTAGTGGAGCAGAAAAAACAGTTTAAAAAAGGTTAGCTCTATTTTTTTTATTTGAGTGGTGAAAAGTGTGTTATTTAAGGAATAAAAAAAATTGCTGCGGAGTCCTGCGGTCCTAAGTTATTTAACTTTTTTGGTGACCACCTTATGAAAAAATATGGCATATTCACGAAATGGTTAGAAGCGAATGGTCAAATATGTTATGTATACAATTGAATAAGTTATTGAGGTTCAAATAGGAAGGAGAAAATGGATTCAGAACATAGTAATAATGTAACATTTTACATAAAATATGCAATTAAGTGGTAAAAACGTTATTCGAAGCGGATATATGGGAGAATAGGTTTTAAAATATAGCTTTTAAATAAGTTTTCAGTCAGTTTGAAGATTATACTTATTTATCAGATCATTTGAGACATAATCTTATTATCTTAATTTAGAGGTCTCAAATGAATTACCTTTGTGGAAAGTTCATACAGAAAAATATTAGTTCATGGCATGGGATACGCAAAGTGCAGTCCAATACCTTTTGAGCGACTTTCACAAGAAGCTAACAACTCATACCAACAAATAATTAGTAGCAGCGCGAACAAATTTGATGTAATTTGGACGAAGACATGAAAATTTTCGTGGAATTTGGATGAATATAAACAATTTATATGTCCAAAAATCGGATTTTCAAGACCCTTTGTATGGGAGGTATATCAAATCTTGGTCCGGTCTACCCAGTTTTTGGTCCGTTGCTTTATAGGCATAAGTAAATGTAAATTGCCAATTTTCATTGAATTTGTTTGAATATTAAAGATTTTATAGGCCAAAAAGGGTGACATTCTCAAGACCCATTATATGGGTGGTATACCAAATCTTGGTCCGACCTATCCAATTTGGTCCGACCTATCCAATTTGGTCCGACCTATCCAATTTGGTCCGACCTATCCAATTTGGTCCGACCTATCCAATTTGGTCCGACCTATCCAATTTGTCAGTTTTCATTGAATTTGGTTGAATATTAAAGATTTTATAGCCCAAAATAGTAAAATTGTCAAGACCCTTTGTATGGGAGGTATATCAAATCTTGGTCCGATCTACCCAGTTTTTGGTCAGTTGCTTTATAGGCCCTATTAAATGTAAATTGCCAATTTTCATTCAATTTGTTTGAATATTAAAGATTTTATAGGCCAAAAAGGGTGACATTCTCAAGACCCATTATATGGGAGGTATACCAAATCTTGATCCAACCTATCCAATTTGGTCCGACCTATCCAATTTTTCAGTTGCTCTTTAGGCCAATAATAAGCACATGTACCAAATTTCATTAACTTACGATAACTCCTTCTATTTTTGGCCGCTGTTTATATGAACTCGCGACATAGTGGGATGTAAGCAAGGGGGACCGGCCCCCTGACATTATTTTTATACCCTTCACCACATTGTGGTACAGGGTATTATATCTTTGTGCATATGTTTGTAACAGGCAAAAGAAAACGAGATAGACACATGGTTCCTTTTGAGAATATGCATAGAATCACTTTTTTGAGTCGATTTATGCATGTCCGTCCGTCCGTCTGTAGATGTTAAATTGTAAACAAAGTACAGGTCGCATTTATGATCCGATTTGGATTTTGGCATAAGTCACTTATTTGGCCCAAGGACGAACCCTATTGGGAAAAATCGGTTCAGATTTAGATATAGCTCCCATATATATTTTCGTCCGATTTAAGGTAAATCGGGCACCAAAGTCCCTCTATATCTTTCGATTTGCATGAAATTTGGTACAGAGTACTGAATTAGGTCCAGAATGTTGTAAGCATGTCCGTCTGCCCCTCTGTTGTAATCACTTTAGTGTCTAAACGAATTGAGATATATCGCCAAAATTTTGCATAGAGTCTATTGTCTGCAGGCAGGTCAAATTCGAAGATGGGCTATATCGGTCCACCGAATTGGATGAAATTTGGCACAGCTAGTCTATTTGACCCAAGGACAAACCCTATTGAAATTGGGAAAAACCGGTTCAGATTTAGATATAGCTCCCATATATATTTTCGTCCGATTTAAGGTAAATGGCGCACCAAAGTCCCTATATATATTTCGATTTGCACGAAATTTGGCATAGCGTACAGAATTGAGTTTAAAATTATGTGTGTAAAATTTATTGAAAATCGGTTTAGATTTAGATATAGCTCCCATATATATTTTCGTTCGATTTCATGTAAATGGTGTACCAAAGTCCCTATAAATTTTCGATTTGCACGAAATTTGGCAAAGCGTACAGAATTGAGTCTAGAATGATGGTTGTAAAATTTCTGGAAAATCGGTTCAGATTTTTACATATGTTCACCAAAGTCCCTATATATATTTCAATTTCCATGAAATTTGGCCCACATCATTCTGTTCTAGAATGATACGTGAAAATCGGTTCCGATTTAGACATAGCTCCCATATATATGTTCGTTCGATTTCATGTAAATGGTGTACCAAAGTCCCTATATACCTTCCGATTTGCACGAAATTTGGCACAGCGTCCTGACTTGAGTCTAGAATGATGTGTGTAGGAATAGGAAGGAGAAAATGGATTCAGAACATAGTAATAATGTAACATTTTACATAAAATATGCAGATTTTTACATATGTTCACCAAAGTCCCTATATATATTTCAATTTCCATGAAATTTGGCCCACATCATTCTGACTTAAGTCTAGAATGATGTGGGCCAAATTTCGTGAAAATCGGTTCCGATTTAGACATAGCTCCCATATATATGTTCGTTCGATTTCATGTAAATGGTGTACCAAAGTCCCTATATATCTTCCGATTTGCACGAAATTTGGCACAGCGTCCTGACTTGAGTCTAGAATGATGTGTGTAAAATTTCTTGAAAATCGGTTCAGATTTAGATATAGCTCCCATATATATTTTTTGACCGATTTAATGTAAAGGTTTCGCCGAAGTCTCTATATATATTTTGATTTCCACGAAATTTGGCATAGCGTACTGACTTGAGTCTAGAATGATGTGTGTTGAATTTCGTGAAAATCGATTCAGATTTAGATATAGCTCCTATATATATTTTCCCCCGATTGGTGCACCAAAGTCCCTATATATCTTTCGATTTGGACGAAATTTGGCATAGCGTACTGAATTACGTCTGAATTAAGAAAGTTTCATGAAAATTGGTGCAGATTTAGATATAGCTCCCATATATTTTTGCCTGATTTAATTTTACTTTTTAATTTTGAACGAAATTTAGATATAGCTCCCATATATATTATCTTCCAATATTAAATAAATGGTGCACCATAGACTCATAGTAAGGCCGATTGACACAAAATTTTGCACAACGTACTTAAGATAGTATAGTTTTATAGTCAAGTTTTGTTGGAATCCGTCCAGATTTAGATATAGCTCCCGTATAGTTTCGTCCGATTTTATGTGGGACCCAAGGACCCAAAATATGTTCATTTGGAACAAAACGTTCATAAATTAGTCCATATATATTTTCATCATATTTTAAGTAAATGGTGCACCAAACTCTTCATGTTTTTCAGAATAGAATGACGTAATTGCGTGTTACTTGGGCTCTAAATATCCAACGGGTTCGCGATTGATATTTACTTTAAATCCGTTTACAGGATTTGATCCCATTGTAACAAACGAATCACATGTTTATGGATTGATCTAAGTCGGTTCACATTTAGATAAAGGTCATATATTTTAGTTCATCCAATTTCATGTTAATAACCTTTTTAATATACCCATAGTGGTGAAGGGTATCATATTGTCGGTCCCGTCCGACTGTACTACTTTCCTTACTGGTTTAGTATGGTTAGGGGAATACGTTTATGTCTCGATCTACTAAAACATGTGACAATTTATTCTACAAATTCTTTTAGAGGATTGTTAAATATCCGTAAATTCCTCCTCTGTTAAGAGTTTTTAATTTAAAAACCAGTAAGGAAAGTAGTAAAGTCGGACGGGGCCGACTATATGATACCCTTCACCACTTTTGGTATATTCAAAAGATGAATCCTAACAGACGTCCAGTAAAAAAAAGAACCAGTAAAATGAAATTGGATCCATAAACATGTCATTCTGAAACCCATACTAAATTTTCCATTTGGTCAGATATAGAAGCTATATCTAAATCTGAACCGATTTTCAGGAAACTTAACACACATCATTCTAGACCTAATTCATTACGCTGTGCCAAATTTCGTGCAAATCGAAAAATATATAGGGACTTTGATGCCCCATTTACCTTAAATCGGACGAAAATATATATGGGAGCTATATCTAAAACTGGACCGATTTTCACGAAACTTAACACATATATTTCAAGCAAATCGAAAGGAATATAGGGACCGTTTACATAAAATCGGGCGAAAATATATATGGGAGCTATATCTAAATCTGAACCGATTTTTCCCAATTTCAATAGGGTTCGTCCTTGGGCCAAATAAGTGACCTATGCCAAATTTCATACAAATCGGATCATAAATGCGACCTGTACTTTGTTCACAAAAATACATGGACGGGCGGGCAGACGGAACCATGGGACTATCTCGATTATTTTTGCCTGTTAAGGGTATAATGACCAAATATATTGCAGTTGCAGTATGGTCGACATTAAAAAGCATACAGTTCGCGTATTCGTTGAAATCAGTTGATGCGTATGCGGTTTTCGTATAAACCGAATAAACCTCTTCCAATAATTATGATTTTTTCGATGTTTCATATAGCGGCCATATAGCAAAAATTCTAAAAATGACGCAACGTGCATAAGATTTTTATGCGCATCAGATTTCAGTAATCTCCTATGAAAATACACAAAAGTACACCTAGTTCGTGTATTTTTGACTTATTTTCACACGAAATTCGCGAATACGATAATACAAGCATAAATGTATGTAAAATAAATTTGAAGAAAAACGCGGTTATATACGCGAATTTGTCAAAATGATTTTTTGTCGTTTTCCAGCATTCAAGATACCTATACACGTGACCTTAAAAAATAATTTAATTGGATAAACTTTATTGTAGTCATTAATAGAAAATGTTTATTCATCTCTACAGTAATAAATCTAGTGAATATCATACCTAAATAATACGACGGTACGTTTTTCGTATTTCAACAGACCCCATCATAGAAATACATTTCATTCCTACTAGAACTTGTGAGTTTTCAATATACCTTATCATCGGAGTACATTTACGTCTAAAGAGATATTATTGCGAACTTCCTCACTTCTTAGATTTTGTACATGAAAAAATCTTTTCATTCCGGCCATTGAAATCAAACAAGCATTTCATTTTTGATCAGACAGTCATTTAACAATTTTATTTTCCTTTAAACGAACAATAGCATTGTTTAAGCCCTCCAGTTGGACCATTTCTTAATTTCATTGTACAAATTATTACCGGGACATTCGGTGGAACCGACTTGACGATGACCATACAAAGTGTAATTGGACGAGACATAACCCTGAGATACCAACCAGGCAATCAATTCTTTAGCCTTGGAAATTTGAGCAGCAGTTGGGGTGTAGTTATTGTAATTACCAATGAACATAATGCCATAGGATTTGCTGTTCCAGTTGGTGGCATGAGCACCCATAACACCAGCACCGCGACCTTCATAGATGTTACCATCAGCACCAATGCCATAGTTATAACCGATATCAGCCCAGCCCAAAGAATCCATGTGATAGGATTGCATGTTACGCATCTGGGCACTGCAGGTGGCTTGGGTGTTGCAGTAGGCACCAGCCGAGTGATGGATGACCACATAGCTCAAACCTTTGGCCAAATAGCTTTTAGAGGTGGCAGCACGACCACCCCATTGGGATTTGGTAATGATGTTGATGGCAGAAATGCCACTGGTGCCTAGAGCGCGAAAAAAGCAAGCAAACAAACAAGTATTAGGTGTTATTAAACGTAAATGCGAGAAGTCGGATTAGAAAAATATATCGCTTTTCGATTTTGTAACTTACAGCAGAGTACAGCCAAGAGAGCAAAGAAAACCTTCATTGTTGTGTTGTGTGGTTAAAGACTATAATTTAACTGATGATTCGTTTTCCATCGAATCAACCTTTAAATACTAATCGCTTTCTTCGAGTGACGTTGTTTTTGAAATATATATATTTTTTTTTTAAGAAAAAATGTTGATAATATAAAAAATGCCATAGCCCTATTGATTTTGTTTTCTTTTTGTTGGGGTTTACTTTAATTAGCCTGGCACAAAATTTTGTGCAGATTATCGGCTCCCCCCAAAATAAGTGCGATCATAACAAATATTACTCTTACTATCACTGAAGATAGTTGTTATAGCTGGGCCAATAGATAAAAAATTAATACCGTGCCATTTTATCCCATTATCAGTGGACAGACACGATTTGCTGTATTATTACTTTTTGGTGATAACAGTTTGAAGCACTTCTTGGAAGATTTCTATCTATATAATTGAAATTTAAAATACCCTTAATAAGTTGGCAAAGGCATTTATGCAAAATAATCGACTATTCTAGAAATTGATTATTCATAAGAATGGAATATTTCATTTATTGGTCTGATGGTCCTAAGAAAGAGTTATATTTTATTCGATCTAAATAAAAATAGAATCGTTATAATAATTGCATTTCGCAATTCCTTCGACTTTAAGGTGAAGAGCACACTTATTTTCGGTCTCAAAAATCGATATATTTTTAAAGGTCTTAAGATAATTTAATATGTTAAATTATTAAAATGTCAATTTCAAATCTCTCAAAATCCCACAAAAAAGGTCCAAATTGAACTAAACGACATTTATTTGAAAAATAATTTGGCTGTGTTTAAAAAGTTTCCAAATCGCTAATTTAAAAATTCTTTATGTTTAATAAAAAAATTGAAATAATTGGAAGTGTATATGAACCACAGGTCTGTATAGAATCCATAGGTGTGTATAAAGACTAATTGGTCTCTATGTAAATCACAGGGATAGAAACTGCAGACCTTTATAAAGATCAATTGGTATGTAAGGTCTAAAGAGAGAACATAAGTGTGATTAAAAACCATTAGTCTGTCTAGAGAAAACAGATGTTTACAAATGCTAATTGGTCTTTATTAAGACCTATGGTCTCTATACTGACCAATGGGTCCTTATAAAACCCTTTGTTCTTAAAAAATATCAATTTGTTTGTAACAGGCAAATATAATCGAGATAGACCCATGGTTCCTTTGAGAATATGCATAGAATCACTTTCTGAGTCGATTTATGCATGTCCGTCCGTCCATGTATTTTTGTTAACAAAGTACAGGTCGCATTTATGAACCGATTTGGATGAAATTTGGCACAGGTCACTTAATTGGTCCAAGGACGAACCCTATTGAAATTGGGAAAAAATCGCTTCAGATTTAGATATAGCTCCCATATATATTTTCGTCCGATTTAAGGTAAATGGTGTACCAATGTCCCCATATATCTTTCGATTTGCACGAAATTTGCCATAGCGTAATGAATTAGGGTTAGAATGATGTGTGTTAAGTTTCCTGAAAATCGGTTCAGATTTAGATATAGCGCCCATATATATCTTCGTCCGATTTAAGGTAAATGGGGTACCAAAGTCCCTATATATCTTTTGATTTGCCCGAAATTTGGCATAGCGAAATGAATTAGGTCTAAAATGATGTGTGTTAATTTTCCTGAAAATCGGTTCAGATTTATATATAGCTCCCATATATATTTTCGTCGAATTAAGCTAAATGGTGTACCAAAGTCCCTATATATCTTTCGATTTGCACGATATTTTGCATATCGTACTTGATTAAGTCTAGAATAGTGCATGTTAAGTTTCGTGAAAATCGGTTTGGATTTACATATAGCTCCTATATAAATTTTGTCCGATTTAATGTAAATGGTGTACCAAAGTCTCTATACATATTTCGATTTGCATAAAAATTGGCATAGTGTACTGAAATGAGTCTGGAGTGATGTGTGTAAAGTTTCCTGATTTTTGTATGAATTGTGCACTAAAGACCCAAAGTTTGTCCGATTGCCACACAATTTTGTACAATAAACTGTAGTTAATATAAGTTAATCTCTACCATTCTCATTGAAATCGGTTCAGATTTTGATATAGCTTCTACATATATATTTTCGTCCGATTTTACACAAAATTGACACAAATTTTGCACTACGTACTAAAGTTTTGAAATGTGGAAAGTTTTGAAATCGGTTCAGATTTGGATAGAGCTTCTATATATATTTTCTCCTGAGTTTTGGTAATTTTGTCCCATTGTAAGAAGCAACCCTATATCTGAACAAATGAAAAATTTAGTATAGGTTGCAGAACTCGACGTCTGTTAGCATTCATCTGTTGAATATACCCAAAGTGGTGAAGGGTATCATATAGTCGGCCCGCCCGACTTTACTACTTTCCTTACTGGTTTTATATTATCTATAGGACTTTATTTAACATGCTTCGGAATGTCCATTTAGTTGTATGATATGTTGCCATAAAGGTAAGTTCATAATGCCTCTATCATAGCAGTCCTACTCACTATTTGCAAAAAACTCTAGTCGATTTTCACAATCCTCTCTAGATATCAGTTTTTTATCGTTAAAGAAATTATGCAATGCAAGAAAAAACTGATAATCGCTTGGTGCCAATTGCGGACTGTATGGCGGATGCATTGGAACTTCCCAACCAAGCTCCCGAAGTTTCTAGCAAGTCACTGAAGATGTCTATCGTTGTCCTGGTGAAACACGACACCTCTCCTGTTGGCCAATTCTTGCCGTTTCTGGTCAATTGGTACCTTCAAACGGCCCAGTTGTTGACAGTAGAGATCAGAATTTCACGTTTGGCCATATGGAAGCAGCTCATAATAAATAATCCCCTTCCATTCCCACCAAATTCATAGCAGAACCTTCCTGGCCGTTAGTCCTGGTTTGGCCACCGTTTGAGGTGCTTCATCGCTCTTTGAGCACTAAACGTGGACCTATATAGCCCATCTGCCTGCAGACAAAAGACGACTCTATGCAAAAATATATATACCTCATAGGTTTGGAAATTATTATTTCGATGAGTTAAAAATACCCTCCATACTATGGTGGAGGGTATAAAAATGTGAGCGTGAGCAAATCGAGATGTACAGAAATCAGAATGAAGTCCGGAAATTTTACCAACTAGTAAAATACCAAACGGAAGGCTTTGGTGCAGGCACTTACTCCTGTAGAGATGATGAAGAAAACCTGGTAACAGATACAAATAGCGTGTTGAGGATCTGGAAGGAGCATTTTGCAAAGCTTTTGGTATCAAATAGTAGCGGTGAAGAAGATACCCCAGAACTAATGAGAGATAACGGTATAGATTGTATACCCCCTAGCCAAGCAGAATATCAATTAATCTTAAGAATAATAAAGCAGCAGGTACCGATAGATTACCAACCGAACTATTCAAGACCAACTAATTAGTACAATTTGGCTAGAGGAATGCATTCCCAATGATTGAAACCTCAGAATTCTGTGTCCGGGCATAAAAAAGGAGACAATACGATGTGTGCCAACTATAGAATAATTAGTCTCCTTCCCATCTCATTTGAGGGGACCCCCCCATTCTCGGGGTCAATTTTTTTTTTTTGATTTAATTCGAATCTACACTAATTCAAGAATGTCCCTACAACATCTCAAGTGAATATCTCAAGAATTCTTGAAGAATGGCGGGCACGATAACTCAAAAACTAATAACCCAATCGATTCCAAATTTTTACACATTTCTCTGTGAGTGTATAGCTATCGTATGAACAAGGATAAAGCCAATCGGTGAAGATCTTCCTACACAACTATGTTGTCAGGGTATTATAGCTTTGGCAGCCCCAAGAGTTTGTAACGCAGCGAAATATTGGTCCTAGACCCACCTTTAAATATACCGATCGTCATATCTCGACTAGCTGAGTCGATCTAGACATGTGTGTCCGTCCGTCCGTCTGTCCATTATAATTTGTAAACACGATACAGGCAACAGTTATGGACCAATCTTCACCAAAATTTGCATGGAGAATAGGTTCGGCCTAATGAAGGCCCCTATTGTTTTTGGTAAAGGTCGGATAATATTTAAGGGATGAAATGGACCAAATACTTAATTTTTGTCGGTTTTTCTGGTAGCTCCAGAGGCCGCAGTTATGGTCCGAACATCGTGAAATTTTACATGGAGAAGAGGATCGTGCCAAAGAATAAGCATTCCTGTTTTGATAAAGATCGGTCAATATTTAGCGCATCAAATGGACCCTGACGTTTGTGTGAAAAATTACAAAATTTTTATTCTGGGGCGTATATACTTACTCCTGAAGGCAATTGAGCCGAGAAGTTAATAGTATATCCAAGAGGAGTTGTTGACCTTCAAATTGATACCAAACTTATGGTATGTCGCGCTGATAGCTTTGAAATTGTACATGATCTTCCGATTATGGTCAATGACGACGCCTATAGTTTTCGGTGAAGTTGAGATGTCATTCAGCGGAGTGCAATGAGCGGAAAACTTTAATTTTGTGAGATTTTCTAGTCGCTCTAGAGGCAATTATTATATGCAGAACATCACATATTTTACAAGATGAAGGGGATCTGACCAAATATTTAGAGCGGCTGTTTAGATGATGATCGGTCAATCAAACCGTAAAAATTAACTTCAAGAAAAAAATTGGAAAATATGCCAGGGTTAGAAAGTGAAGTTGTTGATCTATAATCGGTAAAAAAGGGTGCAAATATCTCGAAATATTGTCCAGGCGCAGAATATAGAACCGCAGAAAGTTTGATTTTCGTGGTAGTTGTGTAGGGTATCATATGGTCGGCCCCGTCCGACTATACTGCTCCGCTCACTGGTTTAACTTGGTTTTTGGTCAAAAATCGGTGATTTTCCAAAAATATTTTTTCAAAGGTCCGCCATTTTGTTAATTTAAGTCAATAATCCTAGTTCATACGAGAGCCAGACATGTACTCTTTCTAACACCGTTGGAATTTTCGGATTCCGATGTTCCAGTGAGGAGTTATCATGCCCTCCATCAAAAATAAGGACTTTTCTTTAATTACAAAAAACAACAACAAGACAACAACAAAAATGTTTTGTAAATTAAAAATTGACCTATATTTATAATTTTTAGTGTAGAGATTTGCTACCCAATAAGAACTCAAAGAACTAAATTACAGCCAATTCGGTCGAAAATGCGTTCAAAACCCCCAAATTCCTGAAAATTTGAGGTTACCGTTATATGGGGGCTATCAGAGAAAGTTGTCCGATATTTATAATTTTTAGTGGAGATGTTTGGTACCCAATAAGAATCCAATATACCAAATTTCAGCGAATTCGGTTGAAAAACGCGATCAAGAATCCCAAAATACCCAAAATTTGTGGTAACCCTTATATGGGAGCTATGGCTAAACGTGGACCGATATCGACCTGCCTGCAGACAAAGGACGACTCTATACAACATTTTGGCGATCTATATCAATTCGTGATTACAACAGACGGACATACTTAGACTTACAAACGGAAAAACAAAATTCATATACCGTCGCTCATTTAATTGCTGTAGCTAGAGCCGAATTATTCGTTAAAAGTTTTGCGAGGAAAAATTCGGTATGAAAATGTTGCTAATACTTTTGAAATTCCGAAGTCTGAACAATCGCTTAATGGAGGTCATGCTCTGGGAAAATTTAATTTTTTTTTCGGTAGAGGTTTTAGGTAGGGTCCTCGAAAGTAATTGACATTTGTGTGTTTTATTTGTCCGTTTTAAAGTTTTTATCCTGCCTTAGAAAACATATTTAAATAAACTATTTCTGGAAGGACCTATGTAAAAAGTTTTCGGAACGGAGGTATATAAATTAGAGACACATTGGTATAAAAATACGGCGTGGAGCACAATAATGCATTGATGATTGAAAAGGACGTTGTGGTATACAGACCCACGGACATTTTATGAAGTAACTGTGATCGGAGATTTTTCAACTCCCAAAATTTGGGATCTTTTCTAAAGGAAAGGTGGTCAGTGGCCAAGATGCCCTCTATTTTCTTCAAGAGATCAATGTCCTCATTTTATTATCAAATGAAATATTTTTTTTAAAGAAATAATTTATTCTAAAATATCCTTTTACCTTCCCCTTTTCAGATGGCCACCAAGGCACAACAATTACAGGCAATGTTCGCCCGGCGACGTGAAATGGAACACATGCACATCGAACGCACCCAGGCCGTGAATAAATACTACGATCATTGGGGTAAGGTGACATCACGTTTTGAAAATTGGACCACACCTGAATATTATAAACAGGCTGAGGAAAAATTGCAACGCGACAAAGAAGAAAAACAGAAACAAAAACAATTGGAAGAACGTCGTAAAAAATTAGCAGAACTTTTAGAAAACGAACAAGAACAATATAATGCAGAGCTAAAAGATAGACAACGTAATCGCAAAGTTCGGTCAGTGAGCACCACAACATTGGAAAAAATCAATGACAATTTGAAAGAACAACAGGCGATACGACGTAAATTGGAATTGGAGGCAAAGCTCTACGGTAAATGGCGTCATGGTGTGGATGATGAAAATCTGATTTTCGAATCGAAAAGTGATCATGAGGTGATTGCGAAACTAAATTGGCTGGACAAACAGGTGGAGAATCAGTTGGAACGGGAAAAAGAAGAGATGGAAAATCGTGAACGTAATCTACGGCTTCAAGCTGAACAAAATCGTGCCGAAGAGCTGCACAAGCAACGTCAGGAAATACGTCAAAGGGAAATAGAAGAGATCCGTGCCCTGCAGGAGACTCATATGGAACAATTGCAGGAACATCAGAAAGAATGTGAGCATCTCAAGGAGGCGGAACAAAAAATCCGCGAAAATATTGAAGAATTGGAAAAGGAATTAGAGCTGCTCGATGAAAGCTATGCAGTTCTGCAACAACCTTCCAATTTTGGTGGTGCCTACAATTTAACTAAAATTAAAGTTTTTATGCGTAAACGTTCCGAGGTCTATCGTAATCACATTAAATTGTGTATTTGCATTTTAGAACGCACCTCCGCCTATGCTTCCAAATCAGATAACCTGCTAGAGCTTAAAAAGAAACTTAGTCAAAAATTGGATTCCGAAATGTATACCCTAACACAAATTGATGGCATGTATGAATCAGAAGCGAAATATAATCTCCATCGTTGTGAAGAACTGTGGCAATCACAGGCCGCGGAACGTTATAAGGAACTTAAGGATGCTCTGAATATGGAACGTAATTCCAAGGGTAAACTGTTAAATGATACTTTGGAACGTCAAAATGAATTGCTGGATATACGCACAACTCATCTCAATGCCATTGAGAGTACCAGCGAAAAATTGAAACAACTTATAAAGGAACAAGAAGAATCTCCTCGTGGTGTGCTATGTGTCTGTACACCAAGAAGTGCAGATGAGGAGGATGCAAAGAAATCTGCCGACTCTACACCAAGAAGTTGTCAATTAAATCTTCCTTCCTCTAGATTTGTTAGACCACAATCTTGTCAGACCACTGCCTCAAGGGTAGATTCTTATCACAAAGATGGAGATAATTCGGGAAATCGTTATGTCGATAACATTTCGAAAACATTCCGTGATCTTAATCTGGATGTGTGGGAGACAATGGCACCATCACCCCGCGAATTGGATAATCAACGTCTGGAGGCCCAACGTCCACTGCGTGTGGTGACAGCTGATACTGCTGAAAGGCCTCGATTTGGTCGAAAACGTGTTGCCTGGACTTAGAGTAGATTTTAATTTTTGTATTTTGTTTATAATTACAAAATATATTTTGGAATAAATAAAAAAATGGAATAATATATGTTCAAAAATAATTGAATAGATCAATTGGCGCATATTTGTTGTTAAGCACGTGTAAGGTAAATGGCATAGGTAGTTCTGAATTACATATCTTGGAAGGAAGGAAGCTTTAAAAATATCGAAATTTAAACTAGGATATGACAAAGGACTATGACAAAACATAAAAAATGCTGTAGGTACTCGGACTGTCATAATACACAAACTTCAGTTAAAACTGAAGTACTGAAATTCGAGCTGGACTATGTTAAAACATGTGCTATACAGAACATGATGAACTAGAACTAGATGAATGCCAAATTACAGTCCTATGGGTAAACAATATAGCTAAAGGGAAAGAGGACGGTATTGGGGCTGTAGCAAAACGGGGACAAATATCAACCAATTTTCATATTCATAAATCGCAATATTATAAAATTAAAGCATACTTTTAGGCAAAAACTAATTTCACCAATAATTTTTCTTATAGTAATTATTACACCATATTTTAGGGAGGCGAGTCGTTTTAATAATCATAGGGTGATTCGTATGTTTACATTTTTCATGTGTAATTATTTTGTATACCCTTCACCAAACCAATATGAGATAGCTCATGAAGTGTTTGAGAGAAAAATTCTCCTAAAGATTTATGGGCCGATCTGCGTTGACGGTGAATATCGTCGTCGAATGAACCATGAGTTGTACCAGCTATTCTCGGACATCGATATTGTTAGACGTATTGAGCTGCAGCGACTACGTTGGCTAGACAATGTCGTGAGAATGGATGAAGATGCCACAGCCCAGAAGGCATATAAAAGCGAACCAGCTGATGGTTCAAGCAGAAGGGGAAGGCCAAGAATACGATGGAAAGATCAAGTCGAGGACAACATTGCCGAAAATGGTCTTTCAAAGTAGAAAAAACTGCACAAAAGACCGACGCGCCTGGAAATCTGTTCTAAACTCGGCTTATGGAACGAAAGTTTTGTCACAACCCACCTACAGGTGGTACAGGGTCTTATGTCTTTAGGCATATGTTTGTAACAGGCAAAAGGAAACGAGATAGACACAAGGTTCCTTTTAAGAATATGCATAGAATTACTTTCTAAATCGATTTATGCATGTCCGTCTGATTGTCTGCCCATGTTAAATTGTAAACAAAGTATAGATCGCATTTATGATCCGAATTGGATGAAATTTGGCACATCTCGTCTATTTGGCCCAAGTACGAATCCTATAGAAATTGGGAAAAATATGTTCAGATTTAGATATAGCTCCCACATATATGTTCGACCGATTTAATGTAAGTGGTTCACCAAAGTCCCTATATATCTTTCGATTTACACGAAATTTGGCAAAACGAACTGAATTGTCTTGAATGATGTGTGTTAAGTTTCGTGAAAATCGGTTCAGATTTAGATATAGCTCCCATATATTTAAGGTAAATAGTGCACCAAAGACCCTAAATAACTTTCGATTTAGACGAAATTTGGTACAGCGCACTGAATTAAGCCTAGAATGATGTGTGCTAAGTTTCGTGGAAATCGGTTCAGATTTAGATATAGCTGCCATATATATTTTCGTCCGATTTAAGGTAAATGGTGCACCAAAGTCCCTATATATCTTTCGATTTGCACGAAATTTTATATAGCCTACTGAATTAGGTCCAAACTGATATGTGCTAAATTTCGCAGAGATCGGTTTAGATTTAGATATAGCTCCCATATATAGTTTCGCCCGATTTTAGGTAAATGGTGGACCAAAGCCCCTGAAAATCATTCGAATTGCACGAATTTTGGCATAGCGTACTGGATTAAGTCTAGAATAACGTATGTTAAGTTTCGTGGAAATCGGTTCAGATTTGGATATAGCTCCCATATATAGTTTCGCCCGATTTTAGGTAAATGGTATACCAAAGTCCCGAAATTTGACATAGCACGAAATTTGATATAGCCCACTGAATTAGGTCTAGAATGATGTATGCTAAGTTTCGCGGAAATCGGTTCAGATTTGGATATAGCTCCCATATATAGTTTCGCCCGATTTTAGGTAAATGGTGGACCAAAGCCCCTGAAAATCATTCGATTTGCACGAATTTTGGCATAGCGTACTGGATTAAGTCTAGAATAACGTATGTTAAGTTTCGTGAAAATCGGTTCAGATTTGGATATAGCTCCGATATATAGCTTCGCCCGATTTTAGGTAAATGGTGTACCAAAGTCCCGAAATTTGATATAGCCCACTGAATTAGGTCTAGAATGATGTATGCTAAGTTTCGTGGAAATCGGTTCAGATTTGGATATAGCTCCCATATATAGTTTCGCCCGATTTTAGGTAAATGGTGTTCCAAAGTCCCTATATATCTTTCGATTTGCATGAAATTTGATATAACTTACTGAATTAAGTCCAGAATGATGTATGCTAAGTTTCGCGGAAATCGGTTCAGATTTGGATATAGCTCCCATATATAGTTTCGCCCGATTTTAGGTAAATGGTGTTCCAAAGTCCCTATATATCTTTCGATTTGCATGAAATTTGATATAACTTACTGAAGTCCAGAATTATGTGTGCTAAGTTTCGCGGAGATCGGTTTAGATTTAGATATAGCTCTCATATATAGTTTAAGGTAAATGGAGCACCAAAGTCCCTATATATCATTCGATTTGCACGAAATTAGGCATAGAGTACTGAATTAGGTCCAGAATGATGTGTGCTAAGTTTCGTGAAAATCGGTCCAGATTTAGATATAGCTCCCATATGTATCCGATTTAAAGTAAATGGGTCTCCAAAGTCACAAATATCTTTCGATTTCCACGAAATTTGAACGATATGTGTTAAATTTCGTGAAAATCGGATTAGATTTAGATATAGCTCCCACATATATTTTCGTCTGATTTAATGTAAATGGTGTACCAAAGTCCCTATATGTCTTTCGATTTCCACGAATTTTGGCATATCGTAATGATTTGTCTAAAATGATGTGTGTTTAGTTTCGTGAAAATCGATCGAGATTTAGATATAGCTCCCATATATATCCGATTTAATGTAAAATGTGTCGTCCGATTTTACACAAAATTGACACAAATTTTGCACAACGTACTGGAGTTAGAATAACCTAGAAGTTGGATATAAATGCTTCACCAAGGTGGGTCCAATCGGCACAAAATTTTGCACTACGTACTGAAGTTACTATAACATAATGTGTGGCAAGTTTAGTTGAAATCAGATTTAAATTGATTTACATAATCTTGTCCCTGGTCCTTCAAAAATTTGACGTCTGTTAGGATTCAATCGTTGGATATACCCAACGTGGGGAAGGGTATCATATAGTCGGCCCCGTCCGACTTTACTACTTTCCCCTTACTGGTTTTAAAATATTACTGATCCCCACTCGTGTTCTGGTTATACCCTACACAACTATGCTGTCAGGGTATTATAGCTTTGTGCAGCCCCAAAAGTTTGTAACGCCGCGAAATATTGGTCCTAGACCCACCTTTAAGTATACCTATCGTCATATCTCGACTAGCTGAGTCGATCTAGACATGTGTGTCCGTCCGTCCGTCTGTCCATTATAATTTGTAAACACGATACAGGCCACATTTATGGACCAATCTTCACGAAATTTTGCATGTAGGTTGGGTTCTGGCCAATGAAGACAATGGGAAAGATCGGTTAAAATTTAGGGGATAAAATGGACCAAGTACTAAATTTTTGTCGTTTTTTCTGGTCGCTCCAGAGGCCGCATTAATGGCCCGAACATTGTGAAATAATGGTCTGTCTTCATAAAGATCGGTCAATATTTAGCGGGTCAAATGGACCCTGACTTTTGTGTGAAAAATGACAACATTTGTAGTCTGTAGCGTATATATTTACCCATGAAGGACGAAAAGTTTATATTTTATCCAAGAGGAGTGGTTGACCTTTAAATTAATACCAATTATATTGTTGTATGTGCTCGGATGTGGGAGTTACACGTAAATATTTACAGGTATCTTCGTATTCGTATATTATTTAGTAACCCATTATCACTCTAGAGAGCGGAACTATAGCGCTGATCGCTTTGAAATGTTCCATGAGGTTTCTGTTATGGTCAAGAACAACGACTATAATTTTCGGCGATGATCAGATAATAATTTTGGATTGAAGTGGGCCGAAAACTTAATTTTTTGTGTTATTTTCGAGTCGATCTGTAGACCACAAATGAAAGCCGAACATCACAACACAACCCACGGTGAAGGGAATGTGGACAATAGCTGTACTGAATACTCGTAATATTTGGAAAATATGTCAGTGTGAGGAAGAGGTGCTGTTTACCTCTAACCGGGCAAGAGGGTGCAAATATCACGAAATATTGCCAGGCTCGGAATAAACATCCACAGAAAATTTGAGTTCCGTGGTAGTTGTGTAGGGTATCGTATGGTCGGCCCCGTCAGACTATACTGCTCCGCTCACTGGTTAAAATAACATTATTTTGAATTTAAATTGAAACTTTGTTATGCATAGAATGCAAACGCAACATATTTGTACATAGTTTTTTTAGGATGTGTTACATTTCCGCCGATACAACACTTCCTGTCAGTGAGTTCGTGTTTTTATTTTTTTTTATTTTTCATCCAATGTTGAAATCAGTGAATATTTCCACTATTATTCATTACTTCGTTATGTGATAAATTCCAATTTAATTAAGACCTCTTGCTGAAGCCGATATTTTGTTGTTATAACGGCCTACTCAACTCAAATGCAGCGAGGCGCATAAACACAAAATGTTAGGACACCAACTAAAAAACAACAAAAACAGCGACAGGCTGGCAAGCTGCGTGAAAAAATAAACAAAATCAACTAACCAAAAACCGAGTGAGCCTGCACTTGGTATATTTTGTTAGCGTTGCACAATTACTGCAGATGAATGTTTGCTGAGAAGTGTCGAAATTGTGTGAGGTTGCAAAGGGTAGTGCGAGATTTTTTTGTGTTCTCCGTTGTTTGCTGTTCGCCTGGGAGGCTATACAATGAGCCCAGTGTCCAGTTCCAGGGTAAAACAGTAGTAGCCTACAACTTTTTGTATGATACATTCCATGGCATGTTGGTCTGACGCTTGTAACTTTGCTTTGTTGAACATGTTGGTGATGTGTTGGGCGCCAGTCATAGTTTTCATTTTGCTGCTTCTTCTTTTTGGAATACAACGAATACATGATTTCCCACTTGAGATAGCTTGCATCTATTGCTGCCCCTGCTGCCGATTCTACTGGTACACGGTACTCCTACTGTTGCTGCTGCTTTGTTGCCCTTTCACAGATTTGCTAAATACTTTAGCATTTAAATATCGCGAGTGTTGAGAGATGTTGTGAGCAATGCAATTCATTCGTTTATTCATTTTCTCCCTAATGGAATTCTGGCAAACTTTCGCTTCGTTTGAGTTGTGATGAAAGCTACAAAATAGTAGAAGAGGCAAGGAATGTTGAAATTAAAATAAACACTCATTTTTTACAATGAAATGAAACAAACTAAAAAATACAGAAGTGTGCGTGTGTATGTGGCACAAATGCAAATATTAAAAAAGGAACAGTTTTTTTGTTCGCTAATAACATCGAATTAATGCAATTAAATACCAGTTAAGAGAGCAAAAAAGTCGTGCGGAGCAGACTTCAGACAGCCTGTAACTGCGACCACTATGAAGTGTACATTCAAAATACCTAAAATTGGTCGCTAATTTTTTATGAGAGTCAATGTCAAACAGCATTCTAATCATCAAGTATTAGAATGCTGGATATAATGTTTATTCCTCTACCACAATTTCTAGACCTCCTGGCTGAAGATGAAATCTATATGTTCTGGGAAGGAAAAGCAGTAAAAAAGTGAAAAAGTAGTAAGGAAAGTAGTAAAGTCGGACGGGACCGACTATATGATACCCTTCACCACTATGGGTATATTAAACAGGACTAATCTAATGAAATTGGATGAAATAATATATGTGATATTTGTCTAAATATGAATCGACCTAGATCTATCAATAAACATGTCATTCGTTTGTTAAAATGGGACAAAAGTAAGTAAATCGACTTCAAACAAATATCCGTTGTCATCCGTTTGGCTATGTCTGTACTTCTAGAAAACGCAACTACGTTATTCTATACTCAATTTTGTACATTGCGCAAAAATTGATGTTAATCTGACAAACATGAGGAGTTTGATGCACAATTTACTTAAAATCGGACGAAAATATATATTGAAGCTATATCCAAATATGAACCGATTTCCACGAAACTTGTCACAGGTTAGGTTGTACTAATTTCAGAACGTTTTGTTCCTATCAGCCATATATTGGTTCCCTGGTGAGTCAATTACTTAAAACCAACCTATAATATAAGTGAGCTATATCTAAATCTTAACCGATTTTCAGGAAACTTGGCACACATCATTCTGGATTAAACTCAGTACGCTATGAACCATAAGAACTTCTGTACATTATTTACATTAAATCGGACGAAAATATGTATAACTAGATATGAACAGATTTTCACGAAACTCAGCACACATCATTCCGGCATCAATTCAGTACGCTATGCCAAATTTCGTGCAAATCGAAAGATATATAGGGTCTTTGGTGCACCATTTACATTAAATCGGACGAAAATATATATGGGAGTTATATCTAAATCTGAACCGATTTTCACGAAACTTAACACACATCATTCTATAATCAATTCAGTATGTTGTGCCAAATTTCGTGCAAATCAAAGGATATATAGGAACTTTGGTCCACCATTTACCTTATATCGGACGAAAATATATGGGAGCTATATCTAAATATAATCCGATTTTCAGGAAACTTAGCACACAAAATTTTAGGCTCAATTAAGTACGTTATGCTAAATTTCGTGCAAATCAAAAGATATATAGGGACTTTGGTGCACCATTTACATGAAATCGGACGAAACTATATAAGGGAGCTATATCTAAATCTGACCCGATTTTTAGGAAACTTAGCACACATCATTCTAGGCTTAATTCAGTACGCTGTGCCAAATTTCGTGCAAATCCAATGATATTTAGGGACTTTTGTGTACCAATTACCTTAAATCGGACGAAAATATATATGGGAGCTATATCTAAATTTGAACCGATTTTCACGAAACTTAGCAGGCTTAATTCAGTACGCTGTGCCAAATTTCGTGCAAATCCAATGATATTTTGGGACTTTGGTGTACCAATTACCTTAAATCGGACGAAAATATATATGGGAGCTATATCTAAATTTGAACCGATTTTCACGAAACTTAGCACACATCAATTTAGTAAGTTATACCAAATTTCGTGTAAATCGAATGATATTTAGGGACTTTCGTGCACCATTTACCTTAAATCGGACGAAAATATATATGGGAGCTATATCTAAATCTGAACCCATTTTCCCAATTTCAATAGGGTTCGTCCTTGGGCCAAATAAGTTACCTATGCCAAATTTCATCCAATTCGGATCATAAATTCGACCTGTACTTTGTTTATAATTTAACATGGACAGACAGACGGACGGACATGCATAAATCGACTTAGAAAGTGATTCTATGCATATTCTCAAAAGGAACCATGTGTCTATCTCGTTTCCTTTTGCCTGTTACAAACATATGCACAAAGACATAATACCCTGTACCACAATGTGGTGAAGGGCATAAAAAGCCTAAAGTTCGGCCGGGCCGACTATTGAATACCCACCATCATAGGTACATGGACTGTTAGTTGGCATGAAAGTTCAGGTGGCTAAAAACTCCGATGTAATAAAAAAGCAGTCAGCGGAGCAATATAGTCGGACGGGGCCGACCATACGTTACCCTATACAACTACCACGGAACTCTAACTTTCTGCGGATTTTTATTCTGAGCCTGCGTCATATGTAGTAATAGTTGCACCCTCTTTAGAGGTCAACAGCACCTCTTCCTTACACTGACATATTTTCCGAATGTTAATAATATTCCGTGGAGTCCTTCTAATTACTTGTCCATATTCCCTTCACTATGGGTTGTGTTGTGATGTTCGACTTATAATTGTGGCCCATAATGGTTTTCGGTCCCCTTCATCCCAAAATTATTATCTGATCATCACCGAAAATTATATGCGTTGTCCTTGACCATAACTGGAAATTCATGAAACATTTCAAAGCGATCAGCGCTATATTTCCGCCCTCCAGTGTGATAATGGTTTACTAAATATTACCTGAATACATAAGCACCTGTAAATATTTACGTGTAACTCCCACATCCGATCACATACAACAATATAATAGGTATTAATTTAAAGGTCGGGCCTATGTCCTCCAGGGGTAAATGTATACGCTATAGATTACAAATTTTGTAATTTTTCACACAAAAGTCAGGGTTCATTTGACCCGCTAAATATTGACCGATCTTCATCAAAACAGGCATGCTTATTCTTTGGCCCGATCCCCTTCTCCATGCAAAATTTCACGATGTTCGGGCCATTATTGCGGCCTCTGGAGCGACCAGAAAACCCGACAAAAATTTAGTATTTGGTGCATTTCATCCCCTAAATGTTAACCGATCTTTAGCAAAATCAATAGGGGTCTTCATTGTGCAGAACCCATCCTACATGCAAAATTTCATGAAGATTGGTTCAAAACTGTGGCCTGTATCGTGTTTACAAATGATAATGGACACACAGGCGGACGGACGGACACACATGTCTACATCGACTCAGCTAGTCGAGATATGACGATCGGTATACTTAAAGGTGGGTCTAGGACCTATATTTAGCGGCGTTACAAATTCTTGGGGCTGCACAAAGCTATAATACCCTGACAACATAGTTGTGTAGGGTATAAAAAGTGGGATCCTTAAACATAAATAAACCCACGTAAACCATACTGTCGGGTCTTATACTGTAATGGATAATGGACGGGATTATAATTACTCTAAACACGAAACGTAAATTTAAGCAAGTTTTACTAAAATCGCAAAACTACAAAATGTGGGCCGATAGCGATAACGCATGGTAGGGTGGAATATGTGTCTAAAATCCTCAAAATACTGCTATATTGAGATCAAAGTTATATGTGACCATACCACAAAAGGATACAAAGTGACAATATCGAGATCAGAATGCAAAAGGAAACGAGATAGATCCATTGTTTCTTTTAAGAATATGAATAGAATTACTTTCTGAGTCGATTTACCCATGTCCGTCCGTCCATGTATTTTTGTGAACAAAGTACAGGTCGCATTTTTGATTCGATTTGGATGAAATTTGGCATACGTCACTTATTTGGCCAAAGAACGAACCCTATTGAAATTGAAAAATCGGTTCAGATTTAGATGTGACTCCCATATATATTTTCGACCGATTTAGTGTAAATGGTTCACCAAAGCCCCTATATGTCTTTTGGTTTGCACGAAATTTGGCTCAGCGTTCTGAATTGGGTCCGTCCGTCTGTTGATGTTAAATTGTAAATTGGTACAAATCTATTCAGATTGAGATATTGGCACAGCGTACTGAATTGAGTTTAGAATGATCTCTGCTACGTACCCATATATACCTTTAATTTGCACGAAATTTGGCATAGCCATTAAATTGAGTACAGAATTATGTGTGTTAAGTGTTGTGAAAATCGGATTAGATTTAGATATAGCTCCCAAATATATTTTCTTCTGTTTTAATGTAAATGGTGCACCAACGTCCTATATTTCCTTCGATTTGTACGAAATTTGGCATCGCATACTGAATGATGAGTTAAGAATAATGTGCGTTATGTTTCGTAAAAAGCGGTTCGGATATGCATATAGCTCCATATTATGTAAATGGTGCACCAATTACGGAGAATGCGGTGGACAAGCGTTCGGTGATAATACCACAAATGGGGGCTAACCCAAAGAGTGAACCAATATTGATAATTTTACAGAGTTGGGAGCTATCGTATCAAATGAGAATCCAAAATACCAAATTATTTCGTGATATTTGCACCCTCTTGCCCGATTAGAGGTGAACAGCATCTCTTCCTCACACTGACATATTTTTCGAATATTACGAGTATTCAGTACAGCTATTGACCAGATTCCCTTCACCGTGGGTTGTGTTGTGGTGTTCGGCTTTCATTTGTGGTCTATAGATCGACTCGAAAATAACAAAAAAAAAAAACCAGTAAGGAAAGTAGTAAAGTCGGCTATATGATACCCTTCACCACTTTGGGTACATATGTATCCGAAAAGACGTCGCTTTTTGAACGAATTTTGACATGAAATTGAACGAACTTAAATATCCGATTTTTATATCTTTCTGGAACCTATGCAGAATTTCATTTCATTTGGGCAAGTTAAAAGTCGTTTGCGCACAGTGGGACAGATTTGTGTAAATCGATTTAAAGCAAACTTGACACACGCTATTCGGTATGCTGCACTGTTTAAAATTTAATCTCAATAAACAAGTCGAAATTATATTTGAAGCAAACTTGCCAGAGATTAATTTATACTAATTTCAATACGTTGTGTCAATCGGCCTAGCTGTGGATCTTTAGTGCACAATTTACTTAAAATCGGACGAAAATATATATAGGAGGTGTACAGATCATTCCAGACTTATTTCAATACGCTATGCCAAAATTCGTGCAAATCGAATGATTTTCAGAGAATGATTTTTAGAGACCATTTACCTAAAATCGGACGAAACTATGTATGGAAGCTATATCTAAATCTGAACCGATTTTCACGAAACTTAGCACACATCATTCTAGACTTAATTTAGTACACTATACCAAAATTCATGCCAATCAAAATATTAGCAGGGATTTTGGTGCTCCAATTACCTAAAATCGGGAGAAACTATATATGGAAGCTGTATCTAAATCTGAACAGATTTTCTCGAAACTTAGCACACGTCATTCTAGACGTAATTCAATACGCTATGCCAAAATTCGTGCAAATCAAACGATTTTCAGGGACTTTGGTGCACCATTTACCTAAAATCGGGCGAAACTATATATGAGAGCTATATCTAAATCTGAACCGATTTTCAGGAAACTTAGCACACATCATTCTAGACCTAAATCAGTAGGCTATACCAAATTTCGTGCAAATCGAGAGATATATAGGGTCTTTGGTACCCCATTTACCTTAAATCGGACGAAAATATATATGGGAGCTATATCTAAATCTGAACCGATTTTCACGAAACTTAGCACATATCATTCTAGACCTTATTCAGTAGGCTATACCAAATTTCGTACAAATCGAAGATATATAGCGACTTTGGTACCCCATTTACCTTAAATCGGTTAAAACTATATATGGGAGCTATATCTAAATCTGAACCGATTTTCACGAAACTTGGCACACGTCATTCTAGACTCAATTCAATACGCTATGCCAAAATTCGTGCAAATCAAACGATTTTCAGGGACTTTGGTGCACCATTTACCTAAAATCGGGCGAAACTATATATGGGAGCTATATCTAAATCTGAACCGATTTTCACGAAACTTGGCACACATCATTCTAGAGCTAATTCAGTAGGCTGTACCAAATTGCGTGCAAATCGAAAGATATTTAGGGACTTTGGTGCCTCATTTACCTTAAATCGGACGAAAATATATATGGGAGCTATATCTAAATCTGGACCAATTTTTTCCAATTTCAATAGGGTTCGTCCTTGGGCCAAACAAACGAGCTGTGCCAAATTTCATCCAATTCGGATCATAAATGCGACCTGTACTTTGTTTACAATTTAACATGGACAGACAGACGGACAGACGGACGGACATGCATAAATCGACTCAGAAAGTGATTCTATGCATATTCTCAAAAGGAACCATGGGTCTATCTCGATTATTTTTGCCTGTTACAAACATATGCACAAAGACATAATACCCTGTACCACAGTGTGGTGAAGGGTATAAAAATTCAACCAACATTGAAGAAAAGGACTGTGAATTCAATATGGGAAACATCCAAAAGAGAAATGCTGATTGTGGAATAAAAGTTATAAAAGTCCGAAATCTGTGTTGGCTTATCATTTCGAGGATGATATATTTCGAGGATGTATAGAGCAAATGACTAACTTAAATGCCACAAATGCTATCTTCGGACTTGATCATGGTTTCTTAAGAATAACAATACTATATTTAGGTTCGGTAAAAATATTATGATGTGATAATGCATTATTGTGAATTTTTCTTGGCAATGAAACAATTAAAACCAGTAAGGAAAGTAGTAAAGTCGGACGGGGCCGACTATATGATACCCTTCACCACTTTGGGTATATTCAACCGATGAATCCTAAGAGTTGTCGCATTTTTGAAGGACCAGTAAAATGAAATTGGATCCATAAACATGTCATTCAGCAACCTATACTATACTTTGCAACATATACTAAATTACTTAATTTAAAATCGGACGGAAAGCTATATCAAAATCTAAACCGATTTCATCGGAACTTGTCCCAGGTTATGTTATTCTAATTTCAGTATGTTTTGTGCATATCAGATACATTTTAAGATCTTGGTGCATCATTTACTAAAAATCGTGAGATAATATATATGGTAGCTCTATCCAAATTTGAGCCGATTTCACCAAAACTTTCCAAATTTTAGGGACTTTGATAAAGAATGATATATAATGACTTTGGTATACCATTTAATTAAGTCCGACGAAAATATATGTGGGAGCTATATTTAAATCTGAACCGAATTGCACGAAATTTAACACGCATCGTTCTAGACTTAATTCAGTACGCTATGCCAAATTTCGTGCAAATCGATGGATATATAGGGGCTTTGGTGCAATATTTACCTAAAATCGGAGGAAAATATATATGGGAGCTATATCAAAATCTGAACCGATTTTCACGAAACTTGGCACACATCATTCTGGACCTAATTCAGTACTCTATGCCGAATTTCGAGCAAATCGAATCATATATAGGGACTTTGGTGCCCCATTTACCTTAAATCGGACGAACCTATATATGGGAGCTATATCTAAATCTGAACCGATTTTCTCGAAACATGGCACACATCGTTCTGGACCTAATTCAGTACTCTGTGCCAAATTTCAATCAAATCGAAAGATAAAGAGGGACTTTGGAGCCCCATTTACCTTAAATCGGACGAAACTATATATGGGAGCTCTATCTAAATCTGAACCGAGTTTCTCAAAACATGGCACACATCGTTCAGCACCTAATTCAGTACTCTATGTCAAATTTCATGCAAATCGAAGGATGTAGAGAGGCTTTGTTGCCCAATTTTCATTAAATCGGACGAAAATATATATGGGAGCTATATCTAAATCTGAACCGATTTTCTCGAAATTTGGCAGACATCATTCTAGACGTAAATGATTAGGCTGTACCAAATTTCTTGCAAATCGAAAGATATATAGGGACTTTGGGGCACCATTTACATGAAATCGGACGAAACTGTATATGGGAGCTATATCTTAATCTGGACCGATTTTCTCGAAACTGGGCAGACATCATTCTAGGCTCAATTTAGTATGTTATGCCAAATTTCGGGCAAATCAAAAGATATATAGGGACTTTGGGGCACCATTTACATGAAATCGGACGAGACTATATATGGGAGCTATATCTAAATCTGGACCGATTTTTACGAAACTTGGCAGACGTCATTCTAGACCTAAACGGTTAGGCTGTACCAAATTTCGTGCAAATCGAAAGATATATAGGGACCGTTTACATTAAATCGGTTAAATATATATAGGGGAGCTATATCTAAATCTGAACCGATTTTTACGAAACTTGGCAGACATCATTCTAGACCTAAATGATTAGGCTGTACCAAATTTCGTGCAAATCGAAAGATATATAGGGACCGTTTTCATTAAATCGGTTAAATATATATATGGGAGCTATATCTAAATCTGAACCGATTTTTCCCAATTTCAATAGGGTTCGTCCTTGGGCCAAGTAAGTGACCTATGCTAAATTTCATCCAATTCGGATTATAAATGCGACCTGTACTTTGTTTACAATTTTACATCGACAGACGGACGGACGGACGGACGGACGGACATGCATAAATCGACTCAGAAAGTGATTCTATGCATATTCTCAAAAGGAACCATGTGTCTATCTCGTTTCCTTTTGCCTGTTACAAACATATGCACAAAGACATAATACCCTGTACCACAGAGTGGTGAAGGGTATAAAAATTAAGTTTTCGGTCCACTTCATTCCAAAATTATATAGTTCCGCTCTCTAGAGTCATAATGTGTTACTAAATAATATGCGAATACGGAGATACCTGTAAATATTTAGGTGTAACTCCCACATCCGATCACATACAACAATATAATAGGTATTAATTTAAAGGTCGGGCCTATGTCCTCCAGGGGTAAATGTATACGCTATAGATTACAAATTTTGTAATTTTTCACACAAAAGTCAGGGTTCATTTGACCCGCTAAATATTGACCGATCTTCATCAAAACAGGCATGCTTATTCCTTGGCCCGATCCCCTTCTCCATGCAAAATTTCACGATGTTCGGGCCATTATTGCGGCCTCTGGAGCGACCAGAAAACCCGACAAAAATTTAGTATTTGGTCCATTTCATTCCCTAAAAATTAACCGATCTTTCCCAAAAACAATAGGGGTCTTCATTGGCCAGAACCCATACTACATTGAAAATTTTGTGAAGATTGGTTTATAACTGTGGCCTGTATCGTGTTTACAAATTATAATGGACAGACGGCGTTACAAACTTTTGGGGCTGCACAAAGCTATAATACCCTGACAACATAGTTGTGTAGGGTATAAAAAGGGGGTTAAATGGGGACTACTCCTAAAATGGGGTGAATATTAAACATTTTTAGTACGGAGATTTGTTACAATATACGACTACAAAATACGCTCAAGAACCCAAAAACACCGAAAAATAGGGTTACCCTTATATGGGGGCTATCAGAAAAAGTGGACCGATATTTATAATTTTTAGTTTAAATATTTGGCACCAAAGAAAAACACAATGTACCAAATTTCAGCTATTGGAAAAAAATAACCGATATTTATAATTTTTGTGGGGAAATTTGCTACCCAATAAGAACTCAAAATACGAAATTTCAGCGAATTTGGTTGAAAAACGAGATCAAGAACCTCAAAATACCTAAAATTGGGGGGTACCCTTATATGGGAGCTATGCCTAAACGTGGACCGATATAGCCCATCTTCGAACCTGACCTGCCTGCAGACAAAAGACGACTCTATGCAAAATTTTGGCGTTCTATCTCAATTCGTTTAGACGCTAGAGTGATTACAACAGACAGACGGACATGCTTAGATCGTCATAGAATTTTACGCTGATCAAGAATATATATACTTTATAGGTTCGGAAATGATTATTTCGATGCGTTACAAACGGAAAAACAAAACTAATATACCCTCCATACTATGGTGGAGGGTATAAAAAGGGGGTTATATGTGGACTACCCCAAAAGGGTTGCGAATATAAATAATTTTTGGTACGGAGATTTGTTACCATATACGACTACAAAATACCAAATTGTAGCGAATTCGGTTGAGAAACGCGCTCAAGAACCTCAAAATACCGATTATTGGGGATATCCATATATGGGGGCTACCCGAAAAAAAGGACCTATATTCATAATTTTTTGTGGAGAAATTTGGTACCTAATAAGAACTCAAAATACTAAATTACAGCCAATTCGGTGGAAAATGCGATCAAAACCCGCAAAATACTGAAAATTAGGAGGTGCCTTTATATGGGGGCTACCAGAAAAAATGGGCCTATACTCATAATTTTTTGTGGAGACATTTAGTACCCAATAAGAACCCAACGTACCAAATTTCAGCGAATTCGGTTTAAATTCACGGTCAAGAACCCCAAAAATACCGAAAATTTGGGGGTACCTTATATGGGAGCTATGCCTAACTTTACCTGCCTGCAGACAAAAGACAACCCTATGCAAAATTTCAGCACCCTATCTCAATTCCTTCAGAAGATAGCGTGATTACAGTAGACGGACGGACATGGCTAGATCGTCTTAGAATTTTACCCTGATCAAGAATATATATACTTTATAGGGTCGGAAATGAATATTTCGATGTGTTATAAACGGAATGACAAAATTAATATACTCTCCATACTATGGTGGAGGGTATAAAAATGTTGGGTGTGTAATCGGCAAATCATGAAATGGTAAATGCACGAAAAAAACTCAAATTTCTGCATGAGAACACTTGAAAGTTGTTTGTTGCATTTAAGTGAATGTTATTTGTTGTTGTCGTTTTTTTTTGCTGTTAAGTGCCTTTTGTAAGTTTTGACTATTTGCTTCAGAAGACCCTGTACTGTATATGTTTCCATTACATAACTGTTCAGTTTTTTGCTGACGATTTGAAATTCGTTTAGCTGTTAAAATGGCCCATCCATATCCAATGGCCACTTGAAGAGTGACGACCGACTGCAAAACTGCCTGCATGCCTTACTGCCCGCCTTTTGACTGCCTGACTTACTGACTAAATCCACGTAAAGTTTAAGAAAAATAATCTTGAGATTTGAATCAGACTTTGTTGAAGTGATACAGAACATTTTGTACGGCAAAAATCATTGCCCGAAAATGCTATGGCAATGTTTAACGAACAGGGAGATTTGAGTTGGTGGGGGAGGGAATAAACGTTTGCCTTTTAAAATTCCATTTGAAAAGAATTTTTGTTTGCCAACTACAATAACAACAACAGTAAATTTCAATCCCCTATTAAATATTTGTTTGTGAACAACAAAAATGGAAAATTTAAATAACTGTCAGTAACAACAATAGCAACAACAAATAAATATGCCTTTGCTAGTTGCATTCGCAGTTTGTTGAAAGATATTTTGTTTAAGCAGATTTCGAGGATTTCAAATGAAAGTTTGAAAATTTGCAGTTTTCTACTCAAGCGAAAATTCGATAGTGTCAAGAAAATAAATATTTGTATTTGCAAGAATGACTCTATGTATATGTAGCATACAATGGGGTATCGGAAAAGAGAAAGAACAAACACGTCGCCGGGCTTCTATAGTTAGAAGGCCTCCTTACCGGGCTTTTGTAGATTAAAGTCTTCTTGTCGTATTTTTATAAATCGAAGGCCTCCTTAAAGGCTTTGTATAAATAGGAGGACTCCATACTGGCCTTTTATAAGTAGAAGGTCACCTCACAGGCCTCCTTACCGAGCTTCAATAGATAGAAGGCCTCCTTGTGTTGCATATAATGGGGTATCTGTAAAACGAAAACGTCCTTATAGGGCTTCTATAGTTAGAAGGCCTCCTTGTCGCCTTTTTATATATCGAAGGCCTCCTTACAGGCTTTCTACAGATAGGAGATCTCCATACCATTCTTTTCATCCTCATCGGCTACC